>NW_022681471.1:28869218-29114254 GCF_009764315.1 Trachypithecus francoisi
AAGCAGAATAAATCATTATTGAGCCTGAAGATAGGCTATTTGAATGTACACAGTAATAAGAGACAAAAGTAAAAGGAATAAAAACAATGAACCATGTTTTCAGGAACAAGAAATAGCCTCAAAAGGGCAAATCTAAGAGTTATTGGCCTTAAATAGGAGGTACAGAAAGAGATAGAAGTAGAAAGTTTATTGAAATGGAAAATAACAAAGAATATTCCAAACGCAGAGAAAGACCTCATTATCTAAGTACAAGAAGGTTATAGAACATCAAGCAGACTTAACTCAAAGAACTACTTCAAGAACATTTCATAATCAAACTCCCAAAGGTCAAAAATAAAGAAATAACTATAAAAGCAACAAGAGAAAAGAAACAACATACAATGGATCTCCAATACATCTGGCAGCAGACTTTTCAATGGAAACCTTACAGGACAGGAGAGAATGGCATGACATATTTAAAGTACTGAAGTAAAAACTTTTACCCTAGAATAGTAAATCTATTGAAAATATCCTTCAATCATGAAAGAGAAATAAAGAATTTCCCAGAAAAACAAAAGCTGAGGGATTTCATCATCACCAGACCTGCCCACAGGAAATGCTAAGGGGAGTACATCAATCAGAAAGAAAAGAACATTAATGAGTAATAAGAAATAATCTGAAGGTACAAAACTCCCTGGTATTAGTAAGTACACAGAAAAACACTGCAACTATGCTGTGTAAACTACTAACACTGCAACTGTGCTGTGTAAACTACTCTTATCTTCACAGAAAGATTCAATGACGTACTAATCAAAAATAATAACTACAACAACTTTCCAAGACATAGACAGTACAATAAGATATAAATAGAAACAACAAAAAGTTAAAAAGTGGGGGAACAAATAAAGTATATAATTTTTATTAGTTTTCTTTTTGCTTGTTTGTTTGTTTATGGGAACAATATTAAGTTGTCATCAGCTTAAAATAACAGGGCATAAGATAGTATTTGCAAGCCTCATGGTAAACTTAAACCAAAAACCATACAATAGATACTCAAAAAGTAAGAAACTAAATCATATCATCAGAGAAAATCACCTTCAGTAAAACAATGACAGGAAGGGAAGAAAAAAGGAAAGAAGACCACAAAACAACTAGAAAACAAATAACAAAATGGCAGGAGTAAGTCCTTCCTTACTACTAATAATACTGAATGTGTATTGACTAAATGCTATAATTAAAAAAATATACAGTAGGTGAATGGATGAAAAAAACAAGAGCCAGTGGTCTGTTGTCTAAAAGAAACACACTTCACCTTTAAAGACACATATAGACTGAAAATAAAGGCATGGAAAATGATATTCCATGCAAATAGAAAGCAAAAAAAGCAGGAGTACCTACACTTATATCAGACAAAATAGATGTCAAGAAAAAAACTATAAGAAGACACAAAGAAGGTCACTATGTAATGATAAAGGGTTCAATTCAGCAATAGGAAATAACAATTGTAAATATATATGCACCCAATGCTGGAGCACCCAGAAACATATAGCAAATATTATTAAAGAGAGAGATGGAGCCCTATGCAATGATGGCTGAAGAATTCAACAACTCACTTTCAATATTGGACAGATAGTCCAGACAGACAATCATCAAAGAAACTTTGAACTTAATCTGTAGTATAGATCAAATGGACCTAATAGATATTACTGATCATTTCCTCCAATGGTTGCAGAATACACAATTTTTTCCTCAGCACATGGAACATTCTTAAGGATAGACCCTATGTTAGGCCACAAAACAAGCCTTAAAACATTAAAAAACAATTGAAATAGTATCAAACCTATTCTTTGACCACAATGGAATAAAACTAGCAATCAATAACAAGAAGAATTTTGGAAACTACACAAACACATGGCAATTAAACAACATACTCCTAAATGACCAATGGGTCATTGAAGAAATTAAGAGAGAAATTGAAAAATTCCTTGAAACAAATGATAAAGCAAACACAACATACCAAAACTTATGGCATACAGTGAAAGCAGTGCCAGGAGGGAAGTTTATAGCTATAAGTGCCTCTACCAAAAAAGAAGAAAAACTTCAAATGAAAACTTCAAACCTAATGATGCATCTTAAAGAACTAGAAAAACAAGAGCAAACCAAACCAAACATTAGTAGAAGAAAAGAAATAATAAAGATCAGAGTAGAAATAAATGAAACTTCAATAAATAAAACAGCACAAAAGATCAATGAAAAACAGCAGGTTTGTGAAAAGATAAACAAATTTGACAAACCTTTAGTCAGACTAAGAAAAGAGAGAATAATGAAATAAATAAAATCAGAGATGAAAAAGGAGACATTAAAACTGATAAGGAAGAAATTCAAAGGATCATTATTGGCTACTAAGAGCAACTATTTGCCAATAAATTGGAAAATCTAGAAGAAATTGAGAAATTCTAAGACACATATAAAACTACCAAGATTGAACCATGAAGAAATCCAAACCTGAACAGACCAAAAACAGGTAATGTGATCAAAGCCGTAATAAAAAGACTCCTGGTAAAGAAAAGCCTGGGACCTGATGGCTTCACTGATGAATTCTACCAAACATTTAAAGAACTAATACCAATCCTACTCAAACTATTCCAAAAAATAGAGGAGAAGGGAATCCTATACTAAGAGCATTCTACAAGGCCAGCATTACCTTCATACCAAAACTAGAAAAAGACACATAAAAAACTACAAGACAATATATCTGATGACTATTGAGGCAAAAATTTTCAAGAAATACTAGCAAACCAAATTCAACAACACATTAAAAAGATCACTCATCATGTCCGAGTGGGATTTATCCCTGGGATTCCAGGATTGTTCAACATATGCAAATCAATCAATATCAGTAGAAATTCATTCATATCAGTAGAATGAAAGACAAAACCCTATGATCATTTCAACTGATGCTGAAAAAGCATTTGATAAAATTCAACATCCCTTCATCATAAAAACCCACAAACCTGGGAAGAAAATGTTAACAGAAAAGTAACAATCACCTCAGAATTCTATAGCCAAACTTAGATTATCATTTAAGAGTGAAGTCAAAATAAAGATAATTTTAGATAAGTAAAATAAGGCAGAGAATTTACCATGAACAAATCTTCACTGTTGCTCCAGGTTTTCTCATGGCTGAATCACTCACAGCCTTCAGGTTTCAATCAAAAGTTACTGTATCAGAGAGCATGGCTTGAACATCCTATCATTAATAGTAACCTCCCTTCCTCTTATGATGACTTATTTTTCTTCCTTATAGCACTGAAGAAAATATATATTTTTTATTTGTTTACACTGCACTAGCCAGCTTCCACTAGCCTGGAAGTTCCATGAGAGCAGGGACTTTGTTTTGTTTACTGCTATATCTACACCACATAAAACTTTGCATAGCATATAGCAGATATATAGCAGATGCTCTATAAGAATTTTAAATCAGTAGATGATTGAATTAATTATCCTGAAAAGAACTACTAAAAGAAGATCTTCATGTGTTTAAAAATACAGCCAGTAGAAAGATGCAAGAAGGAATGGTGAACATAAATATTGACACAGTTATCCTAAACAAACAAAGTATGTCTACAAATGATAATAAGAGTTGTCAAAACAAAGTGGAACAAATAACTAGAGTAATTCAATTTTTCACTGTTTAACACAATGTTAACTGTGGGTTTGTCATATACGACCTTTATTATTTTGAGTTATGCTCCTTCTATATCCATTTTGTTGAGGGTTTTCATCATAAATGGATGTTGGATTTTATCAAATTCTTTTTTGGCATCTACTAAAATAATCACATGGGTTTTCGTTCTTGATACCCTTAATGTGACGTATCACATTTATTAATTTGTATATGTTGAACTATCCTTGCATTCCTGGGATGAATCCTACTTGATTATGGTGAATAAACTTCTTAATGTGTTGTTATATTTGCTTTGCTAGTATTTTGTTGAGGATTTTTGTATCTATGTTCATCAGTGATACTGGGTTCTAGTTTTCTTTTTCTGTGGCCTTGTATGGTTTTAATACTGGGGTAACATTGGCCTTGTGGAATGAGTTTGGACATATTCCTATATCTTTAAGTTTTTGAAGAGTTTGAGTGAATTGATATTATTCATTTTTTAAATGTTTGCTGGAATTAAGCAATGAAGCCATCAGGTCCTGGGCTGTTATTTGATGGGAGAAATTTTATTACAGCTTCTATTTCATCACTCATTGTTGGTTTATTGAGGTTTTCTCTTTCTTCATGGTTTAGTCTTAGTAAGCTGTATGTGTCAAGGAATGTATCCATTTCTTCTAGGTTTTCCAATTTATTGGTGTATAATTGTTTATAATAGTTTTGAATTTTTTTTTTATTTCTGAGATCTCACTTGTGTTTCCTTTTATATTTCTGATTTTATTTGGATCTTCTCTCTTTCTCTTAGTATAGCTATAGGTATGTTGATTTTATCTTTTCAATAAAACAAGTTTTTTCATTGATCTTCTGTATATTTTGTTTTAATTTATTTTTGCACTGATCTTTATTATTACATCTCCTATTAATTTGGCGTTTGATGTGTTCTTACTTTTTTTAGTTTTTGAAGTGCATCATTAGGTTGTTTTTTTGAGTGTCTTTCTACTTTTTTCCCTTAAGTGTCTGTTGCTGTAAACTTTACTCTTAGTACTGCTTTTACTATATCCCATAGATTTTTTTATGTTGTATTTCCATTTTTATTTATTTCAGTACATTTTCAAATTTGCTTTTTGATAATGCTTGGCTCTGTGTCCCCACCCAAATCTCACCTTCAATTGTAGTAATTCCATGTCATGGAGGGACCTGGTGGAAGATAATTGAATCATGGGGGTGGATTTTTCCCATGCTGTTCTCCTGATAGTGAATACGTTTCATGAGATAAGATGGTTTTATGAAGGGCAGTGCCCCTGCACATGCCCTCTTGCCTGTCACCATGTAAGATGTCCCTTTGCTCTTCCTTTGTCTTTCACCAGGAGTGTGAGGCCTCCTAGCCATGTATAACTGTGAGTCCATTAAACCTCTTTCTTTTATAAATTACCCATTCTTGGGTGTGTCATTGTTAGCAGCATGAGAATGGACTAATACACTTTGTTTTGAGACAGGTTTCACTTTGTCACCCAGGCTGGAATGCAGTGGCATGAACATGGCTCACTGCAGCCTCAATCTTCTGGGCTCAAGTTATCCTCCCACCTCAGCCTCCCAAGTAGCTGAGACTATAGGTGCATGTCACCACACCTGGCTAATTTTTGTACTTTTTGTGTAGAGATGAGGTTTTGTGATGTTGCCCAGGCTGGTCTTGAACTCCTGAGCTCAAGGGATCGGTGTTCCTGGACCTCCCAAAGTGCTGAGATTGCAGGCATGAGCCACTGTGCCTTGTCTTAAATTTACTTCTTAATTTTTTCATTGGTTTATTGCTCATTCAGAAGCATGTTCTTTAATTTCCATGTGTTTGTGTAGTTTACAAAGTTCATCTTGTTTTTGATTTCTAGCTTTATTCCATTGTGGACAGAAAGGATACATGATATAAATTCTATTTCCTTGAAATTTTTCAAACTTGTTTTGTTGCCTATGGAGCATCATTTGCAGATAATATGATCTTATACCTAGAAATACCTAAAGACTCCAACAAAAAATTTCAGTACTGATAAATGAATTTCGTAAAGTTGCAGAATACGAAATCAACATTCAAAAAACAGTAACATGTATATATGCCAATGTCAAACAAATCAAGAAGGCAATCCCATTTACAATAACTGCAAAAAATGCAAAATACCTAAAAATCAATCTAACTCAAAAAGTGAAAGATCAATACAAGGAAAACTATAAAAAAACTGATGAAAGAAATTGAAGGGGGCACAAAAAATGGAAAGATATACCACACTCGTTGACTGACAGAATTAATATTGTTAAAATGACAATATTACACAAAGCAACTTACAAATCAATGCAGTCTCTACCAAAATACCAATGACATTCTCCACAGAAAAAGAAAAGATGAATCCCCAAATTTATGTAGAATAACAAAAGGCCTTGAATAACCAAAGCAATCCTGAGCAAAAAGAACAAAGCTGCAGGCATCACAGTATCTGACTTCAAAACTTACTGTAAAGTAAGTTTTTTTTTACTAAAAAAAAAAAAATACCACATCATGGTGCTGGCATAAACAGAGATACATAGACTAACGGAACAGAATGGAGAACCCAGATATAAATCCACACATTTACAGAAAATTCATCTTCAACAAAGGCAGCAAGAACATACAATAGGAGAAGGAAAATCTCATTAGTAAATAGTGCTGGGAAAATAGAATAACCCATATGTAGAAGAAAGAAACTCGTCCCCTATCTCTCATCATACACAATAATAAAATCAAAATGGATTAAAGACTTAAATTTAAGACTTAAAATTATGAAACTACTGGAAGAAAATGTTGGGGAAATGCTCCATGATACTGGCCTGGGTACACATGTTTTGTGTAAGACTCAAAAGCATGGACAACCAAAGTACAAATTGACAAATGGATTACATCAAGTTCAAAAGCTTCTGCAAAGAAAAGGAAACAATCTTCACAAAGTGAAGAGACAACCCACAGAACAGGAGGAGATATTTGCAAAATATTCATATAATATGGTTTGGCTGTGGTCCCACCCAAATCTCATCTTGAAATGTATTTCCCGTAATCCTCATGTGTCGTGGGAGGGACCCGGTAGGAGGTAATTGAATCATGGTGGTAGTTACCCTCATGCTGTTCTTGTCATAGTGAGTGAGTGAGATCTGATGGTTTTATAAGAGGCTTTTCCCCGCTTTACTTGACACTTCTCTTTTCTGCCACCATGTGAAGAAGGACGTGTTTACTTCCCCTTCCACCATTATTGTAAGTTTCCTGAGGCCTCCCCAGCTATGCCCAACTGTGAGTCAATTAAATCTCTTTCTTTTATAAATTACACAGTCTCAGGCAGTTCTTTATGGCAGTGCAAGAACAGACTAATACAGTACCTTAGTACCAGGAGGTAGTGGGGTGCTGCTATAAGTATACCTGAAAATGTGGAAGCAACTTTGGGACTGGATAACAGGCAGAAGGTGGAACAGCTTGGAGGGCTCAGAAGAAGACAGGAAGGCCAAGTGCAGTGGCTAACACCTGTAATCCCAGCACTCTGGGAGGCTGAGGCCAGTGGATCACTTGAGGTCAGGAGTTCAAGACCAGCCCGGCCAACATGGTGAAACCCTGTCTCTACTAAAACTACAAAAATTAGCCAGGCACGGTGCCACATGCCTGTAATCCCAGCTACTTGGGAGGCTGAGGTAGGAGAATCACTTGAACTCAGGAGGCAGAGGTTGCAGTGAGCCAAGAATGCATCACTGCACTTCAGCCTGGGTGACAGAGCAAGACTCCAACTTAAAAAAAAAAAAAAGCTCCAGCCCGGGCGACACAGTGAGACTCCGTCTCAAAAAAAAAAAAAAAAAAAAAAAAAAGGACAGGAAAATGTGGGAAACTTTGGAACTTCCTAGAGACTTGGAGGGCTGAGAAGACAGGAACATGTGGGAATGTTTGGATCTTCCTAGATACTTTTTTTTTTTTTTGAGAGGAAGCCTCACTCTTGTCCCCCAGGCTGGAGTGCAATGGTGTGAACTCGGCTCACTGCAACCTCCACCTCCCGGGTTCAAGGAATTCTCCTGCCTCGCCCTCCCTCCCCCCGAGTAGCTGGGATTACAGGCACCTGCCACCACGCCCGGCTAATTATTGTATTTTTAGTAGAGACAGGTTTTCACCATGTTGGCCAGGCTGGTCTAGAACTCCTGACCTCAGGTCCACCCACCTAGGCCTCCTAAAGCGCTGGGATTACAGGCATGAGCCAATGCACCTGGCCTCCTAGAGACTTCTTACAGGCATGAGCCAATGCGCCTGGCCTCCTAGAGACTTCTTGAATCGGCCGGGCGCAGTGGCTCAAGCCTGTAATCCCAGCACTTTGGGAGGCCGAGACGGGCGGATCACTAGGTCAAGAGATCGAGACCATCCTGGCTAACACAGTGAAACCCCGTCTCTACTAAAAAGAAAAAAAAAAAAAAAGAGAGACTTCTTGAATGGCTTAGATCAAAATGCTGATAATGATATGGACAATAAAGTTCAGACTGATATGGTCTCAGATGGGGTTGAGAAACTTGGGGGGAACTGGAATAAAGATAATTCTTGCTATGCTTTAGCAAAGACACTGGTGGTATTTTGCCTCTGCCCTAGAGATCTGTGGAACTTTGAACTTGAGAAAGATGATTTACTGTATCTGGCAGAAGACATTTCTAAGCAGCAAAGTGTTCAAGAGGAAGCAGAGTGTAGAAGATTGGAAAACTTGCAACCTGAACATATGATAGAAAAGAAAAACCCATTTTCTGGGGAGAAATTCAAGCTGGCTGTAGAAATTTGTGTAAGTAATGTGGAACCGAATGCTAATTGCCAAGACAATGGGGAAAATATTTCCAGGGCATATCAGAGACCTTTGTGGCAGCCCCTCCCATCACAGGCCCAGAGGCTTATGAAGGAAAAATGATTTCCTGGACCAGGTCCAGGGCCCCTCTGCTGTATGCAGTCTCGGGACTTGGTGCCCTGCCTCCCAACCACTCCAGCTGTGTCTAAAAAGGGCCAAGGTATAGCTCGGGCCATTGCTTTGGAGGGTGCAGCCCCCAAGTCTCGGCAGCTTCCATGTGATGTTGAGCCTGCAGGTGCACAGAAGTCAAGAATTGAGGTTTGGGAACCTCCATCTAGATTTCAGAGGATATATGGAAACTTCTGGATGTCCAGGCAGAAGTTTGCTGCAGTGGTAGAGCCTTCATGGAGAACCTGTGCTAGGGCAGGGTGAAAGGGAAATGGTTGAGTTGGATCCCACACACAGGTCCCCACTGGGGTACTGTCTAGTGGAGCTGTGAGAAGAGGGCCAGCATCCTGCAGACCCCAGAATGGTAGACCCACAGACAGCTTACATCATGTACCTGGAAAAGTTGCAGACATTCGATGCCAGCCTGTGAAAGCAGCTGGGAGGGGGACTGTACCCTGCAAAGCCACAAAGGTGGAGCTGCCCAAGGCTGTGGGAGCCTACCTCTCACATCAGCATGGCCTATATATGAGACATGAATTCAAAGGAGATCATTTTGGAACTTTAAGATTTAATGACTGCCCTATTGGATTTTGGACATGCATGGGGCCTGTAGCCAATTTGGCCAATTTCTCCCATTTGGAATGGGTGTATTTACTCAGCCCTGTACCCCTATTGTATCTAGAAAGTAACTAACTTGCTTTCAATTTTACAGGCTCATAGGTGGAAAGGATTTGCCTTGTCTCAGATGAGACTTTGGACTTGGACTTTTGAGTTAATGCTGGAATAGGTTAGGAATTTGGGGAACTGTTGAAAAGGCATGATTGTGTTTTGACATGTGAGGACATAAGATTTGGGAGGGGCCAGGGGTGAAATGATGTGGTATGGCTGCATCTCCATCCAAATCTCATCTTGAATTGTAGTTTCCATAATCCGCATGTGTTGTGGGAGGGACCTGGTGGGAGGAAATAGAATCGGGGGGCAGGTATCCTTACGCTGTTCTCATGATAGTGAATGAGTTCTCATGAGATTTGATAGTTTTATAAGGTGCTTTTCCCCCTTTACTTAGCACTTCTGTCCCTGCAACCATGTGAAGAGGGATGTGCTTGCTTTCCCTTCTGCTTTGTCATGTGGAACTGTGAGTCAATTAAACCTTTTTCCTTTATAAATTACCCAATCTTGGGCAGTTCTTTATAGCAGTGGGAGAATGAACTAATACATCATCTGACAAGGGATTAATAACCAGAAGATATAAGCCACTCAATTAACTCAATAGAAAATATAAATGAATAAATAATCCTGCTTTAAAATGGGCAAAAGATCTGAATAGACATTTCTCTAAAGAAGACATACAAATGCCCAACAGGTATATGAAAAATGCTCAACATCACTAATCATCAGGGAAATGCAAAACAAAACCACAATGAGATATCATCTCATCTCAGTTAAAATGGCTTTTATCTGAAAGACAGGCAATTACAGATGCTTGCAAGGATGTGGTAAAAGGGAAAGCTTATACACTGTTGGTGGAAATGTAAATTAGTATAACCACTATGGAGAACAGTATGGAGATTCCTCAGAATACTAAAGATAGAACTACCATATGATCCTGCAAATCCACTACTGGGTACATATCAAAAAGAAAGGAAATCAGTATGTTCAAGAGCTACCTGCCCTCCCATGTTGATTGCAGCACTATTCACAATAGCCATAATACGGCATTGACCTAAGTGCCCACCAATGGATGAATGGATAAAGAAAATATGGTAGAATACATAATGAAATACCATTCAGCCTTAAATATAATGAAATCATCCTGCATTTGCAAAAACTTGAATGGAACTGAAGGTCATTACATTATGTAAAATACAGTAATCACAGAAAGACAAATATTGCATATTCTCACTTATATGTAGGAGATAAAAAGTTTGATCTAATGAAGATAGAGAGTAGAATGATGATTGTAGAGCAGGGGGAGGGTAGTAGGGAGGAGGGATTACAGGACAAAAGAGAACATAAAGGTATTTATTACCACTGAATTATACACTCAAAATGGTAAGGATGGTGAAGTGTATATGTATTATTTTACCTCAATAAGTAAAAGTAAAATAGATAAATAAATATTACTGAAGGAAACACAATGTGGCTATATGCTATGTACATACAAGAGACACATCTAAAGACATAAAAACACAGAAGGTTTGAAAGTATTGTGATGCACAAATATGTGTGGGAAAATCATAAACATAAAGATAGAGCTGTAAAGTACAAACAAAAGGGCATATTAAAAAATCCTCTTTGAGATAAAATATAATTACACTAACAAATGGAGTTGAGTTACACTAAAAATGGAGTATCTTGAGTGGAAAATGTAACACTCATTTTCACTCATACAAAGTGAAATATACACTTTGTATATTTCAGTAACAGGTACTCAAAATATCTACTGCAAAAAATTGAAATACAAGGAAAAATCAACAAACCTTTAGACTCACGATAAGTGAAAGACCAATCAGACCAATAATTTATAAATTAAAAAAATAGAACAACCCAGTTGGTAAGGATGAGCTAATAAACACTCATAAACTTATCTACTTAACACCTAGTAAAACACACACAGCATATTTACTTCCCACCCCACCCCCGACAAAAAAAAAAATGACCATGTGCTAACATACAGGGCAAATCTCAAGAAACACGAAAAGGTTTTACATCCTACAGACCATTCTCTTTCAATATGAGGCATTAAATTAAGAATCAATAACTAAAAGTTTTATAGTTGGAAATTCAAAAAAAACAAAAATTTCAAGAAACAAAAAAGAAACCTTAAAGGATATTTGAAAATCTTTAGAAGTGAACAATAGTGAAAATGTTTACATATGAAATCTTGTTTGGGGCTCTTAAAGTGATGCTTGGAGGGAAATTGATATCCATAAAGATGCCTTAAAGATAGCCTTTAAGGAAAAGGAAAACCAATAAGTTAATCTACCTCAGGAAACCGAAAGGACCACAGAATACCCCAAGGAAAGTAAAGAAAGAGATGATCCAAATAAGAGCAAAAATTAGTGAAACAGAAAATAAAGATAAATAATACAGATGACGAACAAAACAAAAATAAGGTTACTTTGAAAACACTAATGATACAGAAAATTTCTGATAAGTTTAATCGAGAAAACAAGACAGGGAGAATTGTTATGGGTAGGGGTAAGAATATGGGTACATGGAGCCCAATTACACTGTTTTTTCTACTTTGGAGTGTGTGTGTGTGGCATATGTTTTACATATATATTTATAGGATATAAATATATTTATAGAAATATATTCATATATATGATAAATGTATACATTTATAATTCTATATTATTTAATTTAAACCTAAAATAAATATATTTACATATTTGCTTTAAATATAAAGTATATATATTTACATATTTATTTTAAATTAAAAAAATAAGGCTGGGTGTGGTGGCTCATACCTGTAATCCCAGCACTTTGGGAGGCCGAGGCAGGCAGATCACGAGGTCAGAAGTTCGACACCAGCCAGCCTGGCCAACATGGTGAAACCCTGTCTCTACTAAAAAATACAAAAATTAGCCGGGTTTGGTGGCGCATGCCTGTAATCCTAGCTACTGGGGAGGCTGAGGCAGGAGAATCGCTTGAACCTGGGAGGCAGAAGTTGCAGTGAGCTGAGATCATGCAACTGCACTCCAGCCTGGGCAACAGAGCAAGATTCCATCTCAAAATAAATAAATAATTTATATCCTGTAAATAAATTATATATATATTTATAGGATACATATAGATGGATAGATATGAATGAGAGACAGTTAATTTGGGAATACTTATGAACATACACACAAATACTAAGAATAAAATAATAGTAAAACTAACTAAAAAATATATAAAAAGTTATACCTCCCTGTAAAATCATATTTTTTTAAGGAATGAAAAGATGGCCTAATATTAGGAAATCTATTGATGTAATTAATTAATAACATTAACAGATTAGAGGAGAAAAGTCATGCAGGCCGGGCGCGGTGGCTCAAGCCTGTAATCCCAGCACTTTGGGAGGCCGAGACGGGCGGATCACGAGGTCAGGAGATCGAGACCATCCTGGCTGACACGGTGAAACCTCGTCTCTACTAAAAAAAAAAAATACAAAAAAACTAGCCGGGCGAGGTGGCGGGCGCCTGTAGTCCCAGCTACTCGGGAGGCTGAGGCAGGAGAATGGCGTAAACCCGGGAGGCGGAGCTTGCAGTGAGCTGAGATCTGGCCACTGCACTCCAGCCTGGGCGACAGAGCAAGACTCCGCCTCAAAAAAAAAAAAAAAAAAAGAAAAGTCATGCAATCATCTTAATACAGGCCAAAGGAAGAGTTACAAAATTTCAAATACATTCATTATTAAACACCCACACACACAGCCCACAGGAAACTTTAATACAAAAGCGGCAATATGAAGAAACAGTGTCACCTAGAGTTTATACTTTTGCTGATGCAAAAGACATAGACAATAAACAAGGTGGTGGCAAAACCATCTTGTCTTTAGTAGTACAGACTGACTACTAAACATATAAAAAGATGCTTAAACCTCAAAGGTAATCAGAAAAATGCAAACAAAATAAATTAGATACCATATTATACCCATCACAGTGTCAAAAATAAAGTATAACAATACAAAACATTAGCAAAAGTGCAGAGAAATTGAGCTCTCACACACTGCTATTGGGATTATAATTGATATGATTCATCACAAGAGTATTTGGCCCTAAACTGAAAAAAATTAAAAATGTGCAAGCCCTAACAAACCACAAATTTTATCTTTAGGTACACACCCTACAGAAACTAAAAAATACATGTACAAGAATGTTTGTTGTATTACTGCTTTTAATAGCCAAAAAAGAAACAGCCCAAATACACATTAACAACAGAATGGATGAATGTATGAATACATATTCATACAACATAATAATCTTTGATAGTTAAAATAAATGAATTAGAGTAAAATACATTAAAAAGTAGAGCTTTTAATACCTGGTAAAAAATAAGTTGTAAAATGATACACATACTATGGATGAGTTTTATATAAAAGTTTCAAAACACAAAAGCCACAATTTGTTATTTATGAATGTATGTGATATACACATTCTTGTTTATAACATATGCATATAAATGACAAAAAGACAAAAGCAACTTCATGGTTGTGAATATCTTTGAGGAGGGAGGGAAACAGAGAAATGGTATCAGGGTAAGGTACTCAAGTAACTTTTCTTGTATCTTTAAATATTATTTTTTAGATAATATGCCATAAAAAGACATATGGCACATTTTTAAGATTTTAAAATTTTGGATGATTATATTTATTTTTTCTCTACACAGAGAAATTGACGGCATAAAATAGACAAAGATTTTCCTCCAGTCTGTGCCTCAGACTGCCAGTAAGGGAGAATTTGAAGTAGACATACCTACTTTTTCCAGTACTAGAGAGGAAACAGGTATAATAATTTCAAGTCTACTGCCACCCAGGAAAGAGATCCCTGTGCTACTGTCCTTTTAATTAACAGTTTTTTTTTTTTTTCTTCATGGTGTTTGGATACTAGGATAACTACATAATTTTCATAAGCAGTTGTCATATCAGAATGTATGTTATCTGAATCTGTTGTCTAGAATGATTACTATAATGTCTTTTTCTGTGTTATTTCCCAGGCTTCCACTTTATTTCTCTCATTAAGCTAGATGGTTAGTTCTTTTATTGTATTGTATACTTGCACCGTTACCTGATTGTCCACTGTATACTACTGAGGAAAATCACAAAGTGATTATTTGCCCCTCAAGTATTCCATGACCTTTGGCCAAAAGCAATCAGATTTTGACCTAACCATTCTAGAAATGTAATCAATTCCTTCCCTGCAAATTGATCCCTTGTATATGCTCCAAGGATGACTGCCTACAAATTGACAAATGAATTCTGTTGTTTTGTGAGGCATTTAAATCACATCTTCCAGATAATAAGCCTAAGTCTGCCTCCTGGGAAAGACACTTAATACATTTTCTACACAGGGCAGAGATGACACAGTTCTTGGGGAAGCATTTCTGTCTTGTTAGAGCTTGAATGGCTTCGACTCTCTAACACTGTTTGATGTGTCAAAGCAGGCTCCCAGATAAAGCCTGCAAAGTTTATTCAGCTTTAGCAGTGTATGGGGCAAACGTACTTGATAACTGCATTACAATGAAGGCCTTGCCATTTTCCCATTACAAGGGCCACTCCCTCTATTTTGGCCATCCCATCTTTCCTCTGCTCTTCGCCTTCTCTTCATCATTCCCTATTTTGAAGAAACATAATCGATGTCCTGATTTCAGATGTATTTAGCCCATGAAATAGTCTTATTGGCATTGTTTATATGTCCTGGCTGTTCATGTTACATAAAAATATCCAAGGAGATTCCTGGTCATAGACTCCTAGAAAAAGCTCAAGGACATGGATTCCTTTCTATATTGCATCTGGAAATGCCATATCCTGTAGAATAAGAATAAATTGAAAGCCTAAAATAGACAAAGATTCTCATCTAGTCTGGCCTCAGACTGCCAGTAAGGAGAACTTGAAGTAGACATAGCTACTTTTTCCACTACTAGAGAGAAAACAGGTAAAATAATTTCAAGTCTACTGCCACCAGGAAAGAGATCCCTGTGCTACTGTCCTTTTAATTAACACAGTTTTTTTTCTGCATGGTGTTTGGATACTAGGATAACTGCGTAATTTTCATAAGCAGTTGTCATATCATAATGTTATATGAATCTGTTATCTAGAATTATTACTATAATGTTCTCTTCTGTGTTCTTATTTCCCAGGATTCCATTTTATTTTGCTCATTAAGCTGGATGGTTAGTTCTTTCATTGTATTGTCTACTTGCACTATTACCTGATTGTCCACTGTATACCCCAGAAAATTTCTCTGTGGCAGCTGACACTAGTGGCACTAGCTGGCACCTAGTGGGATCTAAGCAAAGTGTTTCTGGGGAGAGGGTGAGGTTAATAATACCTAAAATTGGCATTTTAAGTTTCCCAGTTATTATCTCCCTTACTCTCCTAACATTACTCCTCTTTTCCCTCTTTATTTTCTCACTAGTTTTCTTGGTATAGTTCAGATAAATATTTGTTGATTACATACCACAGGACCTTGGGTTCCTGCACCTCTGACATGCTCAAGGACTAGGAGAGAAGGTGGAGCAGTGTCTGGAGCCTTAGGATCTTGAGAGCTAGGATGGAAGCTAAGTCAGAAGGGAATTTGGACCAGATAGAAGAGCAGCCAATGTTTTTCTCAGCTGTTACTTTTCTGCTTTCCTTTCCAGTGACAAACAATATGCCTAGAATTATATTCCTAAGCCACTTGCCCACTCTCTCCACATTCTGATTCTTTGCAACCTTTCTCTTATTGCCACTTTCACCCTCTTCCTATACATCTGATGGAGAAAATGGTCTAAACTCTCCTAATAATAGATAATTATAGAAGGTTGCATGGCCCCAGTTCACTAAAATTGGGAGTCTTTTTTGTTCTGTTTCTCTCCTAGGAGATCATGGATACAGGATTGGCATTACCACTGAGGAGCTATGATGCTTTGTGTGACCAGGAAGCTCAATTTGTTGCAAATGAATAACACAAGCCTCACCACGAGCCTGTGAAACTGCCAGGGCAACCATTTTACAACTTATCTCTTGTACTCTGAATTAAATTTCTTTTTTTTTTTCCCCCTCTGACTTTCTCCTTAGAAACATCTACCAATGTTTAGCTTTCATCTTTGCTCAGTTCCCTGCTGTCATAGTTCCTTATTTTCATGAGTGGAGAAGCCACCAAACCTAGTAGCTGAAGCTTGGAGTCATCAATCATTGACTCACCAGTCTTAATAATCACTATTGTCTCCTGAGGAAAGTTATTTTCACTCTATCTGCAGGGCTTGCAACTAATGTTTAATATCATCTCAACAAACACATACAGAGGACCTCTGTCAGGTTCTGTGCTAAATACTGGAGAAACAGAGATGTCCCTGACATGTTTTCTGTCTTTGAAAATTTTTCAGCTAAGTGGAGGAACACAGTCATTATTTTTCCCTCAAATTTGATTTGTTCCATCTCATTTATTCTTGCACTTAATAAAAAGTTGGGAGTTTACCATGTTCCAAACACTGAGTCAGACATTCATGGTATTGGATGAACAAAACAGACATGGCTTATACCTTCATGGAGCTTTTGTCAAAAATGCTGAGAAGCTGTGTCTGTAAGGGCCAGTGTTTGGCCAAGGAATGTAGTGGGTGTAAAATATTATGGGTGGTGGTGTGTCAATGTTCAAAGTGGAAGCATAATTTTCCCCCTTTATGAACGAAAGACTGCCTCTATTTCCTTAGGAAAGTATTTTGGGCTAAAACTCCCTCTTTTCCTGGAAATGAGCCAAGAATCCAGGCAGCCCAAATTTTCATCAACTTTTCCAGGTAGTCTGTGGTCTCAGGGGAGCCTGCATTCTTGGTGAAACTAGTTGCCAAAGTCAGAAGACTGCCTAATGCTTTACCCAAATGCATCCCTGACCCTGGGATCAATTGAACAATCTACTTAGTAGTACAGAAAAAACATTTCTCAAAACACCCGAAATATGCTTTTTAGCCAGAGTGATTGTACTTATTCTACCTTGTGACAGGATGGACATGCAGCTAAAAATAATGTGAAATTCATTTGATCAAACTCTGCCCTCTCTATCAGGAAGGCACTATTCTGTTGCTTCAGCTAAGTAATGTGGAATAAGAACAAACAAGCAATTTAACATGAAACTTCAAGAGAGATAGACAGAAAGTTCCAATTTTTAGAAATTTCTCCAGAGCCTGGGCACACCCATACACACCTGCTATGGTGAGAAAGCAGCAGAGTGAGGAGCTGGTTGGAACAGGGACTGTGTGTGTCCTTCTCTGGTATGCCTGGGTTTAGGTATCTGTTTGCATGTGTGTGTCTATAGAATTCCTAGAATAGTATATGGGCTGTGTACCCTGTATGTATTTGTTATGTGTATGTATATTTGTCTGCATGTTATTTGTGGTTGTTGGTGCATGAATGAAAATGAGTGAGTGTATGTGTGTATGAAGAGTCACTTCATTTATCCTGTTTATAAACATCCTAATTCATAATTAATTCCCAACAATAGAAAAAGAGCTACATACACCTAGTGAGTATGGCTGTTTCCAATGGCCTGTGAGATCTCTGAATATAGAGCTTCCTAGGGCCCTTTAATGCATAGTTGGGCTCCTAAGGAGTACTTGTTGAATGACCAACTGGCAACAATTTTAACACATGCCTGGATTTTAACACATGCCTGTGGGAATTACTAGTCAACAAGTTGACAGAGGGTAAGGAAGACATACAGGCTTTCTTGCTATCCCTAAGAAAGAGCCATCTCCTCCATTCCTCATATCATACATACCCCTTAATGAGTTCTCCCTGTGTGTCAAATGCTGTTAAGTGCCAGGGAAGCCATGGAGACTTGGCACTTGCCCTAGAGGAGTTCAAAGGAAGTCTAATGTACCCTTCTCTTTATTCTACACTTGAAAGACAAGGTTCAGACCTCTCCTTTACCCGTGCCTGGACTTCCAAACATTCACATACTGATTATTTCTTCTCCTGAGAACTAGCCAGCATTTCCAACTGACTCCTAGATCTTGCAGCTGATTGAAGAGTCATGTAAAATCAATGGGCCTAAATCAACTGTCAGGCTCCAGACTTTTCCCCTTTGTACTCCATCCTGCACAGACCACCAGATCAATCATTCCAAAACAACACATATATTTTTACTGCCCTAACAAAATCTACCCAATGGCTCTGCATTACCTATAAGAAAACCTCTACCACTTCCCTATACAACTGTTTGTGTTAGTCCAACAGGTGGAAAGAAGCTTTGTCCCCTGCCAGGTAGTAGTCCCACTGAAAATAGACATACAGAAAAAAACTCTAAGTAGTGAACATGGGCATTTCATTATCTTCAAACATATTTTCCCTGATACTAGGATTTTTATTTGCAACACAAAGTCAGTCATTCAACAAAAACTTATTGAGCATCTAATAATGGCCAGGTATACAAAGCAGATAATAGCTTCTTTGTGTCTCTAAATCATAATTATTCAATTGAATATTTGATACTCATTATATATTGATAGGTTATCTATTTGAGTGGGGCCTTCTGCTTCAACTCTCCACTGTATTCTTTGTTTTGAATACAATGGATAATGGTGAGAAAAGGGGCCACCTTTTGCTAGCTCTGCTGTGCCCTGCCCTATCCCTTTTTGAGTCTGCAGTGAAACTCTCTCCATGCCCAAATCTGTACAAAGAATAGTTTCCAGAAGCGATTTAGATTCTTTCTCCAAACTATTTGCATCATTCTGGCCAGTCCATGTCCCTAGTGGATGAAGCCCAGTTGCAAGGAACAGACTTCTTGGAAGTCTGTTTTACTAAGCTGCTTTACTGAGAATCCCCACCACAATTCTCTCCTAATATGACCTATCTGTACCAGTATGTGTGGTGCCAGCAGAGTGTGAAGGGAGAAGTCAGGGAAGGTTTAATTGAGGATAGGGAGCCAAACCAAGTTTTGAACGATGTGTCGTGGGAGAAAGATAAGGGCACCCCTGAAAGGGTTATATATATTACATGTGAATAGGTGAGGAGAGCAGGGCAAAGATGGATTTGGCTAAACGTACGGTGGCGAGGGTAGGAAATTCGTATGAGAAAAGACCACTCCTTAGAATATAGCTACAAGGCCCTGCCTTAGGAAAGCTCCAATTTATTTTCTTTGGTCTAGTGCATCCTCTTTTACATTTAACTTTGCAAGAACTTACCATGTCAGTGTCTGACACAGGGCCGAAACTGGTCACGTAGATATCAGTCTTCACTTCAGTCACTGCATCTGCGTGAAAGAAAGTAGAAAAACAGAGTGTCAGGAAAGGTTTTTGTCTTAGCTCAGAGAGAGTCCAGTGCAGTACTCTGAATGACAGCCAACTTACCCCTTCTGAGAAAGGAAAACCCCTCAAAAACTTCTCATCTGTGCTATCTCTTCACAGGGAACATGCTGGGTACAGATTCAAAGTCTATCCCTTTAGATATCATTGAAAATGACAGCAGAATACCAAAACAACAAAGTTTAGATAGGGCCCTTAGAGATCCCTGACATTCACAGGAGCTGAGCTCTCACTGGGCTTACCCTTACCTGTAGTAGGTTACAAATGTTACAATATCCAACACTCTTCCACTTCTAGGAAGATAGGATGATTGTGCTTCCACTCCCCTGCCTTTTTAAGTAGAGAGGGGCAATAGGAATGGTTCTGGCTGTGGGAGAAAGTAATATGTGTGTCTCATGGCTGGAACAATTAATGTCTTATGCAAGACCCTCCATGTCATGATGATCATAAAAACACACATTGATGTGGTGCTACAATAAAACTGAAAAAGTCTGGAATGATGAGCTAATATATGGAGGACCCACTGCCCTGGAAAGTTGCCTGGATCCACAACAGACTTTGCATGACTGAGAAATAATCTTTTGGGGGGTTAAGTGTCCCATATTTGGAGATAATTGATATCATTTGATACACTCTTTGCATTGATTTTCCTTCACTGTAACCATTTGTTTTACTTGTCAGTCTTCCCACCTAACCCAAGAACTTCTGAAAGGTTTATTACTCGGATGGTGCTCATTAAACATCAAGTTTTGCATGAATGGATTAATCTCATCACACATCGCATATTTGCCAAATTGGAAATTAATACTGTCTTAGTCCATTCAGGCTGTTACAACAAAATACCTTAGACTGGGTAATTTATAAAGAATATAAATTCATTGCTCACAGTTCTGGAGTCTGGGAAGTCTTCGATCAAGGCACCAGCAGATTCAGTGTCTGGTGAGGGTCCATTCCTCATAGATGGTGACTTCTATGTCCTCACATGATGGAAGGGGCTAGGGAGCTTGCTCAAGCTTCTTTCATAAGAGCACTAATACCAATCATGAGGGTGGAGCCCTCCTGACCTAATCGCCTTCTAAAGGCCTCAACTCTTAGTTCTATCACATAAATTGCAGCATACAGATTGTGGGGAGACAAAAACATCCAGAACAGCAGTTACCCAGAGAAGTGAAGTTTTTCCACTACTGAGTTTCTCTTTTCCTGCTTCTTTCAGCCCTATTTACCCCCACTGCAGCCCAGTTAGCCTACCCATTCCTGCATACCTCAAATGGAGCATGAGATAAGGCAGGCTATCCCAGCCTTGCAAAGCCCATTTCAGCCTACCAGGCACCTCAAGATTACAGTAAACCAAACAAGTGTCACTCCAGCCCACCACACCTGACCTGAATTGAGCACACTAGTAACACAGCTAACAGGAGTAAAGCCTACACAAGACTTGATGTATGTCTATAATAGAGCTGGCTACTGCAGTTTATGGTGCTATTTCTTTTCTCTCACAGAAAGGTAGGGAACACATCTACTCCATCTGTACCATATTAGTTGTACTCATCCAGACCTGAGTTTTGGCCCAAATGTATTTTAGCTCTCGTTGATTTCCCACTTTCCAGAACCATTCCTTAGGCTTAATATATTGTGCCCCTACTCAGGCATTTATGTGTTCAATATACTCAAGGCCACTACACTCATCCATAAACATTCCCATTTTGAGAAGAGACTATGAGTATCATTTAATAATAATCAACACTATAATCAATTCACCAAAAGACACAATTTACTCCCAAGTTTAATCAGAAAATAACATGTCTCTGAAACTAGAACTGTGTTTTAAATAGCTGGGCTCTCATCTAGAGCAGAGGATTATTTGGAGCTATTTCTGTACTTGAAGGAGAAGAGACAAAACTTCAGAACCAGAATATGCTCCCTTAAGATTTCTCCCTTCAGACACATTTCCAGGCTCATTGGTTAAAGAAGGAAATGCCCATATACCTACTGTGTGACATAATGACCTCCAATTGTCCTATCCCCAAATACATAAAACAAAATACATTCATTAATGGAAGAAACCACCATTATATTTGAATCCAATATTTCAGGCAAAAACATTGCTGATACAGAATAACTTTCTACATCAATATGGTTGTAAAATTGTAAGATAGTCATGCAGACTTCCAACATCCTACAGATAAGAAGAGAGATAGTAGGGAAAGTCTATAAAATTTATAGGTGGTATGGTTTGACTCTGTGTCCCCATCCAAATCTCACCTTGAATTGTAATCCCCATAATTCCCATGTGTCAAGGCAGGACCAGGTGGTGGTAATTGAATCGTGAGGGCGGTTTTCCCCATGCTGTTCTCATGATAATGAGTGAATCTCATGATATTTGATGGTATAAGTGTCTGGCATTTCCCCTGCTGGCACTCATTCTCTCTCCTGTTGCCCTGTGAAGAGGTGCCTTCCACCATGATTGTTAGTTTCTTGAGGTCTCCCAAGCCATGCAAAGCTGTGAGACAATTAAACCTATTTTCTTTAGAAATTACCCAGTCTCACATGAAAAAATGCTTGTCATCACTGGCCATCAGAGAAATGCAAATCAAAACCACAATGAGATACCATCTCACACCAGTTAGAATGGCAATCATTAAAAAGTCAGGCAACAACAGTTGCTGGAGAGGATGTGGAGAAATAGGAACACTTTTACACTGTTGGTGGGATTGTAAACTAGTTCAACCATTGTGGAAAACAGTATGGCAGTTCCTCAAGGATCTAGAAGTAGAAATACCATATGACCCAGCCATCACATTACTGGGTATATACCCAAAGGATTATAAATCATGCTGCTATAAAGACACATGCACACGTATGTTTATTGCGGTACTATTCACAATAGCAAAGACTTGGAAACAACCCAAATGTCCATCAGTGACAGACTGGATTAAGAAAATGTGACACATATACACTATGGAATACTATGCAGCCATAAAAAAGGATGAGTTCATGTCCTTTGTAGTGACATGGGTGCAGCTGGAAACCATCATTCTCAGCAAACTTTCACAAGAACAGAAAGCCAAACACCGCATGTTCTCACTCATAGGTGGGAATTGAACAATGAGATCACTTAGACATGGAAAGGGGAACATCACACACCGGGGCCTATTATGGGGAGGGAGGAGGGGGGAGGGATTGCACTGGGAGTTATAACTGATGTAAATGACGAGTTGATGGGTGCTGATGAGTTGATGGGTGCAGCACACCAACATGGCACATGTATACATATGTAACAAACTTGCATGTTGTGCACATGTACCCTGGAACTTAAAGTAATAGAAAAAAAATTAAATCTTTGCTAAAAATAAAAAATAAAAAAATAAACTACCCAATCTTGGGTATTTCTTCATAGCAGCGTGAGAACAGACAAATACACTGGTTATGGTGGGACTCAAGAGTTAATGGATAGGATGGCTTGATGGCAATCTCAACTCTAAAGTGACCAAGGAAGGTCTTCTATCTATATTGCCTCCTCCAATCCTCTTCTAAGTACCTTTCTTCTATTTCTTTTTTTTCTTTCATCCTTCTTTCCTCTCCTCTTCATTCAACAC
Organism: Trachypithecus francoisi; assembly: GCF_009764315.1. Taxonomy (NCBI): domain Eukaryota; kingdom Metazoa; phylum Chordata; class Mammalia; order Primates; family Cercopithecidae; genus Trachypithecus; species Trachypithecus francoisi. Next base: position 28,892,420 of record NW_022681471.1, read on the forward strand.
CACTTCCTCTATTCCAATTTTCTTACCCATCAGATTCTTTCCAAATGGGATAGAAATGGAGGAAGAAGGGATTTGGTGTTCAGTGTACCAGACCAGCTAGCTACTAGACCAAACTTCCCAACATTATTTTCCTGCTGTTCCCCACACTGTTTCTTTCTCAACAATCAATGTTTGCCTTTTCAATGAAAGTGAACAGGTTAGAAATAAGAATGGCACCAGATTTGCATCAACCAGAAATCCTTCATGCAGTCAGGTGTGGAAAAGGGATTGTTACTGCATCCTGGTATCATAAGTGAGAGAGGGCTCTGAATTTATGTTACCATCCATAGGCCTCTACTCCAAGCCCAGGCAAAAGCAGGGATATTTGACATGACTCCAGTGTTCTACACAGCGACCACTAGGCCTTGATGTCTAGCCCCATTTTCTGGCTAAGAAATCGAGCTGTCTTGGGGCAAGGCACCTGACAACACATGGAGAAGAACCCTGATGAAGTATGATACAGTAGTTAAAATCATGACTAAGTTTGGATTTAGGCTCTGCCACTGCTTTTTGTGTGCCTTTGTACCTATTTCTTCTGGAAAACTGAGATAATGATACTTCAGAATTGCTCTGAGAATTTAAGGAGATAGTATTTAGACCAGTAGTTAGAACAGATTCAGTGTTTAGTACATGTTAGCTAATGCTGCTGCTTAACACTATTTCTGAGACTAGATCACATGAGCCACCCATAAGGCCAAACGGGTAGAACTCACACAGATGTCTAAGGTCCTGGGTCCTAGACATTGAAGACAGTATCCACTCACCACTTCAGCTCCTCTATGTGAAGGAATGACTAGGAGTTTCCCATTTCATTTGATTAAGTGTAAAGGCCAGTGAATTAAACTGAAACTCATGAGGGCCACAATATATAGAGTCTAGCCTCTGTTGACAGAATTCTTAATAGAGGCAAATATGAAATATTAATTAATGGAAGATAAGAAGGAATTTTTCTTCTCTTTTTATAGAACTGTTTACAGTTGCTGCTTGGCTCTTTCTTTGTTTGCTTCAGGGATTTAATTTCCTTCCAATGTTATCTTCTGAAACAAAAGGTGAATACAATTATTTTTTCCTTTTGCAAATTTACTGCAGTATTGGAAGTGCTTGGATGATCCTCAAGTGGTCTGCACATATATGCATAATGTACACATATACATGATCACACACACCCTTAAACCTCAGCAGGACTCCCATTGGTAGGGAACTCAATTGCCAGACCCTATAGTACTTCTGCTTGCTGCTAATCTGAAATAATAAATAAAGATGAGCTGATCAGCAAGTGATCACTGTATTTATGTTGAGTATATTGCTCATAATATACTGTATTTTCTGGTTTTACCTCAAATATATGTCCAATAATTCTTGAATTTTCTTGAAACCAGTCTCTGTAAGTTTTCCATTTCTAGCTGCTCCACCCCAGCACAAACATGCACATTTATCTTAGTGCTACCCTTTGGACCCACACAACAAAGTCTGCCTTCTGTTCCTTTTAAGATTTAAGAGCTTCAGAGATTTAAAGAAAGTGATCCTTGTTCCCCTGTCTGCTCTTCTTGTTTCTTTCCATACTAAATGTCCCAAATTATTTTGATTATGTCTCCCTTCTCTTTTTTTTGGCTCACCTTGTGTTTTTTCTTTCTTTCTTTCTTTCTTTCTTTTTAAATTATACTTTAAGTTCCAGGATACATGTGCACAACGTGCAGGTTTGTTCCATAGGCACACATGTGCCATGTTGGTTTGCTGCACAAATTAACTCGTCATTTACATTAGTTATTTCTCCTAATGCTATCCCTCCCCCTGCCCCCCACCCCACGCCAGGCCCTGTGTCCAAGTGTTCTCATTGTTCAATTCCCACCTATGAGTGAGAACATGCGGTGTTTGGTTTTCTGCCCTTGTGATAGTTTGCTAAGAATGATAGTTTCCAGCTGCATCCATATTCCCGCAAAGAACATGAACTCATCCTTTTTTATGGTTGCATAGTATTCCATGGTGTATATATACCACATTTTCTTAATCCAGTCCTTCATTGGTGGACATTTGGGTTGGTTCCAAGTACTTGTTATTGTGAATAGTGCCACAATAAACATATCTGTGCATGTTTCTTTATAATAACATGATTTATAATCCTTGGGTATATACCTGGTAATGGGATCGCTAGGTCAAATGGGATTTCCAGTCCTAGATCCTTGAGGAATCCCACACTGTCTTTCACAATGGTTGAACTAGTTTACACTCCCATCAACAAAGTAAAAGCATTCCTATTTCTCCACATCCTCTCCAGTATCTGTTCTTTCCTTTTTAATGATCACCATTCTAACTGATGTGAGATGGTATCTCATTGTGGTTTTGATTTGCATTTCTCTGATGACCAGTGATGATGAGCATTTTTTTCATGTGTCTGTTGGCTGTATAAATGTCTTCTTTTGTGAAGTGTATATTCATATCCTTTGCCCACTTTTTTATGGGGTTGTTTGTGTTTTTCTTGTAAATTTGCTTAAGTTCTTTGTAGATTCTGGATATCAGCCCTTTGTCAGATGGGTAGACTGCAAAAATTTTCTCCCATTCTGTAGGTTGCCTATTCACTCTGATGGTAGTTTCTTTTGCTGTGCAGAAACTCTTTAGTTAAATTAGATCCCATTTTTCTATTTTGGTTTTTGTTGTCATTGCTTTTGGTGTTTTAGTCATGAAGTCCTTGTCCATGCCTATGCCCTGAATGGTATTGCCTAGGTTTTCTTCTAGGGTTTTTACGATTTTAGGTCTAACATTTAAGTCTTTAATCAATCTTGAATTAGTTTTTGTATAAGGCGTAAGGAAGGGATACAATTTCAGCTTTCTACATAACACTAGCCAGTTTTCCCAGAATCATTTATTAAATAGGGAATTCTCTTCCCATTACTTGTTTTTGTCAGGTTTGTCAAAGATCAGATGGTTGCTGATGTGTGGTGTTATTTCTAAGGCCTCTGCTCTGTTCCATTGGTTTACATATCTGTTTTGATACCAGTACCATGCTGTTTTGGTTACTGTAGCCTTGTAGTATAGTTTCAAGTCAGGGAGTATGATGCCTCCAGCTTTTTTCTTTTGGCTTAGGATTATCTTGGCAATGCAGGCTCTTTTTTGGTTTCATATGAACTGCAAAGTAGTTTTTTCCAATTCTGTGAAGAAAGTCATTGGTAGCTTGATGGGGATGGCACTGAATCTATAAATTACCTTGGGCAGTATGGCCATTTTCACAATATTGATTCTTTCTATCCATGAGCATGGAACGTTCTTCCATTTGTTTGTGTCCTCTTTTATTTCATTGAGCAATGGTTTGTAGTTCTCCTTGAAGAGGTCCTTCACATCCCTTGTAAGTCGGATTCCTAGGTGTTTTATTCTCTTCGAAGCAATTGTGAATGAGAGTTCACTCATGATTTGACTCTCTGTCTGTTATTGGTGTGTAAGAATGCTATTGGTGTATAAGAATGCTTGTGATTTTTGCACATTGATTTTGTATCCTGAGACTTTGCTGAAGTTGCTTATCAGCTTAAGGAGATTTGGGGCTGAGACGATGGGATTTTCTAAATATACAATCAGGTCATCTGCAATCAGGGACAATTTGACTTCCTCTTTTCCTAACTGAATACCCTTTATTTCTTTCTCTTGCCTGACTGCCCTGGCCAGAATTTTCAACACTATGTTGAACAGAGTGGTGGGAGAGGGCATCCCTGTCTTGTGCCAGTTTTCAAAGGGAATGATTCCATTTTTTGCCCATTCAGTATGATATTTGCTGTGGGTTTGTCATAAATAGCCCTTATTATTTTGAGATACATTTCATCAATACCTAGTGTATTTAGTTTTTAGCCTGAAGGGCTGTTGAATTTTGTCAAAGGCCTTTTCTACATCTATTGAGATAATCCTGTGGTTTTTGTCATTGGTTCTGTTTATGTGATGGATTATATTTATTGATTTGTGTATGTTGAACGAGCCTTGCATCCAGGGATGAAGCCGACTTGATCGTGGTGGGTAATCTTTTTGATGTACTGCTGGATTCGGTTTGCCAGTATTTTATGGAGGACTTTCGCATTAATGTTCATCAGGGATATTGGCCTAAAATTCTCTTTTTTTCTTGTGTCTCTGCCAGGCTTTGATATCAGGATGATGCTGCGTTCATAAAATGAATTAGGAAGGATTCCCTTTTTTTCTATTGATTGGAATAGTTTCAAAAGGAATGGTACCAGCTCCTCTTTGTACCTCTGGTAGAATTTGGCTCTCAAACCATCTGGTCCTGGACTTTTTTTTCGGTTGGTAGGCTATTAATTATTGCCTCAATTTCAGAGCCTGTTATTGGTCTATTCAGAGATTCAACTTCTTCCTGGTTTAGTTTTGGGAGGGTGTATGTGTCCAGGAATGTATTCATTTCTTCTAGATTTTCTAGTTTATTTGTGTAGAGGTGCTTATAGTATTCTCTGATGGTAGTTTGTATTTCTGTGGGATCAGTGGTGATATCCCCTTTATCATTTTTTATTGCATCTATTTGATTCTTCTCTCTTTTCTTCTTTATTAGTCTTGCTAGTGGTCTATCAATTTTGTTGATCTTTTCAGAAAACCAGCCACTGGATTCACTGATTTTTTTAAGTGGTTTTTTGTGTCTCTATCTCCTTCAGTTCTGCTCTGATCTTAGTTATTTCTTGCCTTCTGCCAGCTATTGAATATGTTTGTTCTTGTTTCTCTAGTTCTTTAAATTATGATGTTAGGGTGTTGATTTTAGATCTTTCCTGCTTTTTCTTATGGGCATTTAGTGCTATAAGTTTCCCTCTGCACACTGCTTTAAATGTGTCCCAGAGATTTTGTTATATTGTATCTTTGTTCTCATTGGTTTCAAAGAACATCTTTACTTCTGCCTTCATTTCTTTATGTACCCGGTAGTCATTCAGGAGCAGGTTGTTCAGGTTCTATGTAGCTGTGCGGTTTTGAGTGAGTTTCTTAATCCTGAGTTCTAATTTGATTGCAGTGTGGTCTGAGAGACAATTTGTTGTGATTTCTGTTTTTTTACACGTGCTGAGGAGTGCTTTACTTCCAACTATGTCGTCCATTTTGGAATAAGTGTGATGTGGTGCTGAAAAGAATGTATATTCTGTTGATTTAGCGTGGAGAGTTCTGTAGATCTCTATTAGGTCCACTTGGTGCAGAGCTGAGTTCAAGTCCGGGATATCCTTGTTAACTTTCTGTCTCGTTGATCTGTCTGATGTTGACAGTGGGGTGTTAAAGTCTCCCATTATTATTGTGTGGGAGTCTAAGTCTCTTTGTAAGTCTCTAAGGACTTGCTTTATGAATCTGGGTGCTCCTGTATTAGGTGCATATATATTTAGAATAGTTAGCTCTTCTTGTTGAATTGATCCCTTTACAATTACGTAATGGCCTTCTTTGTCTCTTTTGATCTTTGTTGATTTAAAGTCTGATTTATCAGAGACTAGGATTGCAACCCCTGCTTTTTTTTGTGTGTGTTCCATTTGGTTGGTAGATCTTCCTCCATCCCTTTATTTTGAGTCTATGTGTGTCTCTGCCTGTGAGATGGGTCTCCTGAATACAGCACACTGATGGGTTTTGACTCTTTATCCAATTTGCCAGTCTGTGTCTTTTAATTGGGTCATTTAGCCCATTTACAGTTAAGGATAATATTGTTTGTATGAATTTGATCCTGTCATTATGATGTTAGCTGGTTATTTTGCCCATTAGTTGATGCAGTTGCTTCCTAGCTTTGATGGTCTTTACAAATTGGTGTGTTTTTGCAGTGGCTGGTACCAGTTGTTCCTTTCCATGTTTATTGCTTCCTTCAGGAGCTCTTGTAAGGCAAGCCTGGTGGCGAAAAAATCTCTCAGCATTTGCCTCTCTGTAAAAGATTTTATTTCTCCTTGACTTATGAAGATTAGATATGTAATTCTGGGTTGGAAGTTCTTTTCTTTAAGAATGTTGAATATTGGCCCCCACTCTTTTTTGGCTTGTAGAGTTTCTGCCAAGAGATCCATGTTAGTCTGATATGCTTCCCTTTGTGGGTAACCCGACCTTTCTCTCTGTCTGCCCTTTACTTTTTTTCCTTCATTTCAACCTTGGTGAATCTGACCACTATGTGTCTTGGGGTTGCTCTTCTCGAGGAGTACCTTTGTGGTGTTCTCTGTATTTCCTGAATTTGAATGTTGGCCTGCCTTGCTAGGTTGAGGAAGTTCTCCTGGATAATATCCTGAAGCGTGTTTTCCAAGTTGATTCCATTCTCCCCGTCACTTTCAGGTACACCAATCAAACGGAGATTTGGTCTTTTCACTAGACCCATATTTCTTGGAGGCTTTGTTTGTTTCCTTATACTCTTTTTTTTCTCTAAACTTCTCTTCTCACTTTATTTCATTAATTTGATCTTCAATCACCAATACCCTTTCTTCCGCTTGCCCAAATTGGCTACTGAAGTGTGTGCATGTGTCACATAGTTCTCGTGTCATGGTTTTCAGCTCCATCAGGTCATTTAAGGTCTTCTCTACACTATTTATTCTAGTTAGCCATTTGTCTAATCTTTTTCTTCCCCAAGGTTTTTAACTTCCTTGTGATGGGTTCAAACATCCTCCTTTAGGTTGGAGAAGTTTGTTATTACTGACCTGCTGAAGCCTACTTCCACCAACTCATCAAAGTCATTCTCCATCCAGCTTTGTTCCATTGCTAGCGAGGAGCTACGATCCTTTGTAGAAGAGGCTTTCTGGTTTTTCGAATTTTCAGCTTTTCTGCTCTGGTTTCTCCCCATCTTTGTGGTTTTATCTACCTTTGGTCTTTGATGTTGGTGACCTATGGATGGGGTTTTGGGGTGGATGCCCTTTTTGTTGATGTTGATGCTATTCCTTTCTGTTTGTTAGTTTTCCTTCTAACAGTCAGGTCTCTCAGCAGCAGGTCTGTTGGAGTTTGCTGGACGTTCACTCCAGACCCTGTTTGCCTGGGTATCACCAGTGGAGGCTGCAGAACAGCAAATATTGCAAAACAGCAAATATTGCTGCCTGATCCTTCCTCTGAAAGCTTCGTCCCAGAGGGGCAACCACCTGTACAAGGTGTTAGTCGGCCCCTATTGGGAGGTGTCTCCTAGTTAGGCTACACAGGGGTCAGGGACCCACTTGAGGAGGCAGTCTGTCTGTTCTCTGAGCTCAAACACCATGCTGGGAGAACCACTGCTGCCTTTTGTTCAGCTATGCCTCGCCCCTAGAGGTGGAGACTACAGAGGCAGCTGACCTTACTGAGCTGTGGTGGGCTCCGTCCAGTTCAAGCTTCCCCAGCTGCTTTGTTTACCTACTCAAGCCTCACCAATGGCGATGCCCCTCCCCCTTCCAGGCTGTTGCCTCACAGGTCAATCTCAGACTGCTGTGCTAGCAGTGAGCAAGGCTCTGTGGGCATGGGGTCCGCCAAGCCAGGCATTGGATATAGTCTCCTGGTGTGCAGTTTGCTAAGACCACTGGAAAAATGCAGTATTTGGGTGGAAGTGTCCCGTTTTTCTGGGTACCATCTGTCACGGCTTCCCTTGGCTAGGAAAGGGAAAGCCCCGATCCCTTGCACTTCTGCAGTGAGGCAATGCCCTGCCCTGCCTCAGCTCGCCCTCCGTGGGCTGCACCCACTGTCCAACCAGTCCCAATGAGATGAACTAGTTACCTCAGTTTGAAATGCAGAAATCACCCATCTTCTGAGTCAATCACGCTGGGAGCTGCAGACTGGAGCTGTTCCTATTCGGCCACCTTGGAATTGGAAAAATGACTCCCTTCTTTTGACATGGTTTTGAGCACCCTCACTGTACCCTATTAATTTTTTTCCTCTGGCTCAGGTCCAATTTGTTAACTGACCCTCTGAAATACATTTTGTGGTGAGAGTTTGTCACAATTCTATTAGACATATGAGATAAATGATATGAACAAAACTCAATTACACCTTTTCATCTCATTATGGGTCATGATAGACTCTTCAGTTCCTCACAATGCCATTCTAAGGACAGTGAGGTTTTGAGGATTTGGGCTTTGGCCAAGAGAACAAAGTCATGACTTTCCTGTTTTCTCACCTCCAGATCACTGGAAATTTTGTTGACTACGTGCTCATTATTGCACACACTTTTCATCTTGAAGAGGGACTGGGTACCTGTAAATGAGCTCCCATGTGACTAGCTATCTGAGTTGGCTAGCTTCATAGATTTCAGGAGTGAACAACAGTGACTTATGTACAAGCTCTTGTAGATCTAAGAGCTAGAGTGCTTTGTTCTCATGTTAATGACCTTTCCATTTGTCACTGGAAATATTTGGAGACTAAGATACTATAAGTACTCATTAATTTCCCCTTCCCCTTGCAGTAGCATTAATCACAGATAAACACTCTGGAAGAATCATAAACAGATTGCTTAGGGAAGCAGAAATTACAAAAGATTGTATCAGAAGTCCTGTGCTCCAGTCTAGGCTCTGCAATTGACTCACGCCCACTTTTGCAGTCTGTTTGGGCAAACCTGACACCTTTCAACATTTGGTGGGCTTGGGGTTTAGCATTTTGCTTGCATATGCTATTTCCTCTAGTGTCTAGTACCTGGAATGTGAAGCAAAACATTGATAGTTAGTTGCTTTTCCTTTTCTTTCTTTCTTTCTTTTTTTTCTTTTTTTTTTTTTTTTTTTTTTTTTTTGAGACAGAGTTTCACACCATTGCCCAGGCTGGAATGCAGTGGCATGATTTCAGCTCACTGCAACCTCCACCTCCTGGGCACAAACCATTCTCCTTCCTCAGCCTCCCAAGTAGCTGGGATTACAGGCACCCACCACCACACCCAGCTATGTTTGTATTTTTAGTAGATAAGGGATTTCACCATGTTGGCCAGGCTGGTATTGAACTCCTGACCTCAAGTGATCCTCCCACCTTGACTTCCCAAAGTGCTGGGATTACACCATGCCCAGCCAGCCAGCTGCTTTTCTGTTGAGGACTTTAGTGTAGGACTGTACACAACATATGCTGATAAAATAACACCAGAAAGAACTACCAAAACATTTAAGAGACCTCAATTGCCACCAACTTTACCACTGTGGGTTCTTGTTAACTCCACTATTGTTTTACTAGAATCTAGACTCTGACAAAGGTAGGATTGAATAAAGTTCACTGTCTGTTTCCCAAAATTCTCAGGTATTTCATTCTTAATGAAGTCTCAAAATTAACATTCCAGTCCCAGGCCACATATAGTTGTTGGACAGTAGACACCATTTAGAGGACTCTACTCCATTCACTGGCCCTACACAAGCACTGATTCTTGTGCCATCACTATCAGCATTCCACCTTCTTCATCTTTATCCCATTCCTCATTTGACATTTAATATTGAAATCGTAAAGTACCAAAACATATTTCAATTGTCAATTCAAATGATTTCATTTTTCTTTCACTAGTTCTAGATTTCCCCTTCCTCCAACCTCTCCTTTTGCTTTTTCCCTACACTTATTATTGGTTACTTATACTGATACTTACCCACAATGTAATTGGAAAAGCACTGCATCTGACTTTAAAAGATCTCAGTATAAGCTCTAGCAGTGCCAATGACAAGCTCTATGACCTTGAATAAGACTTTTAACTCTCTGAGCTTCAGTTTATTTCTCTAGAACATGAAGAGTTTCAGCACAGAGATATCTAAGTTCCATTTCAAAAAACAATCTATAATATGAGGAAAAGGGTAGATATAGCCAACCTCATAGAAAGAAATATCAGTAACAAGTGTGGAAGAAATAAAATATTCGAGAGCAGACTCTTCACCAGTTCATCGCCCCTTGATGGAAGTAAAGTTCACTCCCAAGAGCTAGTAGGATTTCCTTGGAGCACTATTTTTAAAATTATTATTATAATACTTTAAGTTCTAGGGTACATGTGCACATGTGCACTGCCATGTTGGTGTGCTGCACGCATTAACTCGTCATTTACATTAGGTATATCTCCTAATGCTATCCCTACCCCTCCCCCCTCCCCACAACAGGCCCTGGTGTGTGATGTTCCCCTTCCTGTGTCCAAGTGTTCTCATTGTTCAATTCCCACCTATGAGTGAGAACATGCGGTGTTTGGTTTTTTGTCCATGCGATAGTTTGCTGAGAATGATGGTTTCTAGATTCATCCATTTCCCTACAAAGGACATGAACTCATCCTTTTTTATGGCTGCATAGTATTCCATGGTGTATATGTGCCACATTTTCTTAATACAGTCTATCACTGATGGACATTTCGGTTGGTTCCAAGTCTTTGTTATTGTGAATAGTGCCCCAATAAACATGTGTGTGCATGTGTTTTATAGCAGCATGATTTATAATCCTTTGGGTATATACCCAGTAATGGAATGGCTGGGTCAAATGGTATTTCTAGTTCCAGATCCCTGAGGAATTGCCACACTGTATTCCACAATGGTTGAACTAGTTTACAGTCCCACCAACAGTCTAAAAATGTTCCTATTTCTCCACATCCTCTCCAGCACCTGTTGTTTCTGGACTTTTTAATGATCTTCATTCTAACTGGTGTGAGATGGTATCTCATTGTGGTTTTGATTTGCATTTCTCTGATGGTCAGTGATGATGAGCATTTTTTCATGTGTCTGTTGGCTGCATAAATGTCTTCTTTTCAGAAGTGTCCATTCATATCCTTCGCCCACTCTTTGATGGGGTTGTTCTTGTAAATTTGTTTGAGTTCTTTGTAGATTCTGGATATTAGCCCTTTGTCAGATGAGTAGATTGCAAAAATTTTTTCCCATTCTGTAGGTTGCCTGTTCACTCTGATGGTAGTTTCTTTTGCTGTGCAGAAGCTCTTTAGTTAATTAGATCCCATTTGTCAATTTTGGCTCTTGTTGCCATTGCTTTGGTGTTTTAAACATGAAGTCCTTGCCCATACCTATGCCCTGAATGGTATTGCCTAGGTTTCTTCTAGGGTTTTTATGGTTTTATGTCTAATATTTAAGTCTTTAATCCATCTCGAATTAATGTTTGTATAAGGTGTAAGGAAGGGATCCAGTTTCAGCTTTCTACATGTGGCTAGCTAGTTTTCCTAGAACCATTTATTAAATAGGGATCATTTCCCCATTTCTTGTTTTTGTCAGGCTTGTGAAAGATCAGATAGTTGTAGATGTGTGGTATTATTTCTGAGGGCTCTGTTCTGTTCCATTGGTCTCTATCTCTGTTTTGGTACCAGTACCATGCTGTTTTGATTACTGTAGCCTTGTAGTATAGTTTGAGGTCAGGTAGCGTCATGACTCCAGCTTTGTTCTTTTGGCTTAGGATTGACTTGGCAATGTGGGCTCTTTTTTGGTTTCATATGAACTTTAAGGTATTTTTTTCCAATTCTGTGAAGTAAGTCATTGGCAGCTTGCTGGGGATGGCATTGAATGTATAAATTACCTTGAGCAGTATGGCCATTTTCACAATATTGATTCTTCCTATCCATGAGCATGGAATGTTCTTCCATTTGTTTGTGTCCTCTTTTATTTCGTTGAGCAGTGGTTTGTAGTTCTCCTTGAAGAGGTCCTTCACATCCCTTGTAAGTTGGATTCCTAGGTATTCTCTTTGAAGCAATTGTGAATGGGAGTTCACTCATGATTTGGCTCTCTGTTTGTCTGTTATTGATGTATAAGAATGCTTGTGATTTCTGCTCATTGATTTTGTATCCTGAGACTTTGCTGAAGTTGCTTATCAGCTTAAGGAGATTTGGGGCTGAGATGATCGGGTTTTCTCAATATACAATCAGGTCATCTGCAATCAGGGACGATTTGACTTCCTCTTTTCCTAATCGAATACCTTTTATTTCTTTCTCCTGCCTGATTGCCCTGGCCAGAACTTCCAACACTATGTTGAATAGGAGTGGTGAGAGACGGCATCTCTGTCTTGTGCCAGTTTTCAAAGGGAATGCTTCCAGTTCTTGCCCATTCAGTATGATATTGACTTTGGGTTTGCCATAAATGGCTATTTATGAGATACGTCCCATCAATACAGAATTTATTGAGAGTTTTTAGCCTGAAGGGCTGTTGAATTTTGTCAAAGGCCTTTTCTGTATCTATTGTGATAATCATGTGGTTTTTGTCTTTGGTTCTGTTTATATGATGGATTACGTTTATTGATTTGCATATGTTGAACCAGCCTTGCATCCCAGGGATGAAGCTGACTTGATCGTGGTGGATAAGCTTTTTGATGTACTGCTGGATTCGGTTTGCCAGAATTATATTGAGGATTTTTTCATCGATGTTCTTCAGGGATATTAGTCTAAAATTCTCTTTATTTGTTGTGTCTCTACCAGGCTTTGGTATCAGAGTAATGCTGGCCTCAGAAAATGAGTTAGGGAGGACTCCCTTTTTTTCTATTGATTGGAATAGTTTCAGAAGGAACGGTACCAGCTCCTCCTTGTACCTGTGGTAGAATACAGCTGTGAATCCATGTGGTCCTGAACTTTTTTTGGTTGGTAAGCTATTAATTATTGCCTCAATTTCAGAGCCTGTTATTTGTCTATTCAGAGATTCAACTTCTTCCTGGTTTACTCTTGGGAGGGTGTATGTGTCCAGGAATTTATCCATTTTTTCTAGATTTTCTAGTTTATTTGTATAGAGGTGTTTATAGTATTCTCTGATGGTAGTTTGTATTTCTGTGGGATCAATGGTGATATTCCCTTTATCATTTTTTATTGCATCTATTTGATTCTTCTTTTCTTCTTTATTAGTCTTGCTAGTGGTCTATCAATTTTGTTGATCTTTTCAAAAAACCACCTCCTGGATTCACTGATTTTTTGAAGGGTTTTTTGTGTCCCCATCTCCTTCAGTTCTGCTCTGATCTTAGTTATTTCTTGCCTTCTGCTCGCTTTTGAATGTGTTTGCTCTTGCTTCTCTAGTTCTTTTAATTGTGATGTTAGGGTGTCAATTTTGGATCTTTCCTGCTTTCTCTTGTGGGCATTTAGTGCTATGAATTTCCCTCTACACACTGCTTTAAATGCATCCCAGAGATTCTCGTATGTTGTGTCTTTGTTCTCCTTGGTTTCAAAGACCATCTTTATTTCTGCCTTCATTTCAATATTTACCCAGTAGTCATTCAGGAGCAGGTTGTTCACTTTCCCATTAGTTGAGCGGTTCGAGTTTTTCTTAATCCTGAGTTCTAGTTTGATTGCACTGTGGTCTGAGAGACACTTTGTTATATTTCTTTTCTTTTACATTTGCTGAGGAGTGCTTTACTTCCAACTATATGGTCAATTTTGGAATAAGTGCGATGTGGTCCTTGGAGCACCATTATAACAAAATTAGAAAGAGAAGTTGATGCAGTGCCCAAATGATGACCAAAACATAATTTGGAGGCTCACTGCACAATATTCTTTCCAGTGTAGAGGAATGGCCTTCAACCAGAACAAGCTGAGAGCCAGAGGAGAAATAATAAAATCTTCAAAACAGCTGAAATATTCCTAAATATTACAGGGATGTGCTGGTGTCTTTCCAGGGCCTACAGGTTATTAGCCTAAACATAATCTTAATTGGTAGCAAAACTGCTAGTGTAGGATGTGGAGGTTGGGTTAGTCTTGGCTCTACTTCAAGTTAACTATGCCTCAGTTTCCTTGTCTGTTAAAAAGGGAGTTGATTTTGTTATGATTTCAATATTTAAAATATTATGGTTTCCAAGGACATAATAGATTAAAAGAGACTACCAGAGGTAGCTACACTGTCATTCCTAAGAAGTGTTTGGGACATCCAGATAAGATGGAACAGGCATCTTTACATTTCAGTATAATCCCTCTGTTTCAAACATAAAATAATGGTAGTTAAAATATAAAATATGTAGTTTTTTAAAAATAAAATATCAAAGTGTCATGAAAAAGAAACAAAAAAAAAGGGAGCAAGTAATGTTGAAGCCAGAATTCTGAGCCTGAAAATAAAGAGTAAAGTAAGAATGACTAAAATTGCTCTGTATGAAAGTGAAGACTGGAAGCAGGGTGAGTGCTTGTGGGTCAGACCTGGGGATCTCCTTGAAAAGAGGTTAGAAAAAGTGAAGCTGAACTGAAGCCTGGGGTATGGCTCTGTTTGAGGCTGTGGGGTATGGTTGTGTTTGGGGCTACAGCCCTGGGTTGGGATAAGGGGTAAGCAGGGGAAAGGTACAATGGCGTACAAAGACATTGTCCTGGAATCGGAATTGAGACAAGTGGTTTATTGTACCAAGAATGTATTTGCAATGTCATAATGGAGAATAAACTGCACAGAGAAATGTTTCCTGTATGTTTTTTTTTTTTTTCTTATTTTCTCTTACAGGTTTGCTCCAAAGGCAAAAGACACAAAGTGGGACTGTGACACAGGTGGCTAAAACTTTGATAGAAACCTCATTGGTCTTACCACAAAGAGAGAGAAAAGGGCTTCTGCAGGTCAGAGAGTGTGAGGGAATCCCAGAGTGGAGATGGTTAAAGACGATGTTCTACTAATTCTGTGTTTGAGGTCCCACAAATAATAGTTCACTCCTGAGCTGCACATGCAGAGGCCAAACCCAAGGTAGTATACAAAAAGCTTTGAGAACTACACTATATTTAAACCACTATTTAAATTTCAGAAAAATCCCCGAGTAGTACAAGTATGGTACAGACACAAGGCTGCATATCACAGACTTTGATAACTGAACTATGAACTTAGATTAAAACCATAGTCTTGGACTATCTCCTAAGTGGTATATGTGTGAAAGAAACCAAATGTACCCTAGTAAAGACTTTGAAAACTGAACGAGATGTAGACTATCACCCACAGAATGCAAGGCAGAACTTACAGACTAAACTTAAGTAAGTCGATTACCTAATTTAAAATATGAAAAAAAAAAATCGGCATTCTCCAGAGCCCAGAATCTACACAGCAAAATATTCAAAATGCCCTAGATACAATCTAGCATTAGTACTTAGAAAGAACAAGGAAAATGTCACCAATTCTCAAGGGAAATGACAATCAACAAATGTCAACTGTTGTTTGACATCAAGCCCAGATGTTTGAAGTGTCAGCCAAAGAGTTTAAATAAACTATTATAACTCTGTTTCATGAGGTAAAGGAAAACACATTCGTAAATGAATGGAAAGATAGATGTTCTCAGCAGAGAAATTAGAAAATATTAAAATAACCTATTTGACATTTTAGAAATAAAAATATGCAATTACCAAAATAAAAACATTATCTGGATGATCTCAATAGCAGAATAGAGTTGACAAAGGAGTCAGTGAACTTGAAGGGAGGCTAACGGAAATTATCCGATATGAAAAACAGTAAGAAAAATGGAACAAACAGCCTTATTGGATAATAGGATAAGGTTTCACATACAGAGCATTGTAGTTCCAAAAGGAGAAGAGAAAGAGATTCGTGCAGAAAAAAATTTTTTTTGAAGAAATAGCGCTCAGAAACTTCCAAAATATGATAGACTACATCAATGTGCAGAATCAATATGCTCAGAAAAAAAAAAACAGAAAGATTAAAGAGAATCATGGCTAGACATATCATAATCAAACTGCTAAATACCAAAGTAAAGAAAACTCTGAAAGAAGATATTGGGAAATAACACATTCTATATAGGGGAGTAATGACTGGAAACTGAAGATAAATCATGGAGGACATATGGTGGTGAAAAAGCATCTTCAGCAAGCTTAAAGAAAACAACCATCAACACCAGAATCCTATATCCAGCAAAAGTATGTTTTAGGAAAGAAGTCAAAATAAAGACATTCTCCAATTTTCAAAGGACTAAGAGAATTTGTCACCAGGAAAATCATTCTATAACAAATTCCAAAGAGGTTTCTTTGGGTTTAAGAGAAATAATGTCATGGGGAAATTAGATCCTCAGGAATTAAGGAAATACAACAGAAATGGAAATTCTGGGTAAATCTTTTTCCCTTTTTAAATTATTTAAAATAGTTATGACTTGAAATAAAATATTATAACATTGTCTTATCTTTTTTTCTTTTTTCTTTTTGAGACAGAGTCTCACTCTTGTTGCCCAGGCTAGAGTGCAATGGTGTGATCTCGGCTCACTGCAACTGAGAGGTGACAACATGCTAGCAGCCTCACGCGCAGTGCCTCCTCGGCCTCGGCGTCCACTCTGGCAGTGCTTGAGGAGCCCTTCAGCCTGCCACTGCACTGTGGGTGCCCCTATCTGGGTTGTCCGAGGCCAGAGCCAGCTCCCTCTGCTTGCAGGGAGGTGTGGAGGGAGAGACGCGGGTGGGAATTGGGGCAGTACGCATCACGCTCACATCCTGTGTCAGTTCTGGCACTGCCGGCCCAGGGCAGTGAGGGGCTTAGCACCTGGGCCAGCAGCTGCAGTGGGTGCACCAGGTCCCCCAGCAGGCTAGCACTGCTGGCGCTGTGCTCGAGTTCTTGCCAGGCCTCAGCTGCCTCCCCACGGGGCAGGGCTGGGGACTTGCAGCCCGCCATGCCTGAACCCCCACACCCCACGCTCAGGTGGGCTCCCGCTGGGCCCAAGCCTCCCTGAGTACCGCCCCCTGCTTCCCAGCGCTCAGTCCCAGCAACCACCCAGGGGCTGAGGAGTGTGGGTGCACGTTGGGGGACTGGCAGGCAGCTCTGCCAGCAGCCCCCGTGCAGGATCTGCTATGTGAAGCCAGCTGGGCTCCTGAGTCTAGTGGGGACTTGGAGAACTTTTATGTCTAGCTAAGGGATCATAAACGCACCAATCAGCACTCTGTGTCTAGCTCAGGGTTTGTAAATACACCAATCAGTACTCTGTATCTAGCTAACCTAGTGGGGACTTGGAGAACTTTTAGGTCTACCTAGAGGATTGTAAATGCACCAATCAGCACTCTGTCAAAACGGACCAATCAGCTCTCTGTAAAATGGACCAATCAGCTCTCTGTAAAATAGACCAATCAGCTATCTGTGAAATGGACCAATCAGCAGGATGTGGGTGGGGTCAGATAAGGGAATGAAAGCAGGCTGCGCGGGCCCAGCAGTAGCAACCGCCTTGGGTCCCCTTCCACCCTGGTGGAAGCTTTCTTTTTGTACCCTTCACAATAAATCTTGCTGCTGGTGACTGTTTGGGTCCACACTGCCTTTATGAGCTGTAACACTCACCCGAAGGTTTGCAGCTTCACTCATGTCAGCGAGACCATGAACTCACCAGAAGGAAGAAGCTCCAGACATGTCTAAATGTCTGAAGGAACAAACTCGGGACACACCATCTTTGAGAACTGTAACACTCAATGCAAGGGTCCACAGCTTCATTCTTGAAGTAAGTGAGACCAAGAATCCACCAATTCTGGACACACAACCTCCACCTGCCAGGTTCAAGAGATTCTTCTGCCTCAGCCTTCTGAGTAGCTGGGATTACAGGCACCCGCCACCATGCCTAGCTACTTTTTTGCATTTTAGTAGAGACAGGGTTTCACTATGATGGCCAGGCTGGTCTCGAACTGCTGACCTCGTGATCTGCCTGCCTCGGCATCCCAAAGTGCTGGGATTACAAATGTGAGCCACCATGCCCAGCCATCTTGTGTGGTTTTTAATGAATATTGATATAATAACTGCAACATAAAGGTCATTTGAGTGGTAAACTGAACATTTGGTTGCCAGGCTACTACAATTTACTGGAAGTGGAATGATGTAAACTTTAGGACTGTCAAAAGCTAACTTTTGAAGTTAATCTTGTGAAGATTGTAAGCCCTATAGCAACCAATGAATCTCATATTATAAAGAAATATTTCGAAAAAGGCAATATATGAATTAGAATAAAATAATTCAAATATTCAAATATTCCAAAAGAAGGCAGAAAGGGGGAAAAGATAAATATAAGGATGTGGGACCAATAGCAAACAAATAAGATGATGAATCTAAGCACAAACATGTAAATAAATACATTAAATGTAGATGATCTAAACACACCAATTAAAGTAGAGATTGTCAGATTGAAAAAAAAAATAGCCAACCATATTCTGTGTACAAAAAGCATACTTAAAATATAAGGGCATAAATATGATAAAAAGTGAATAAAAAATGTATGCAATGCAAACACTAATTAAAAGACAGATGTAGTGGTCATCCAGGTTAACTTTCCCTTATCTGAAATGCTTGGGGTCAGAAGTGTTTTGCACTTCAAATCAAATTTCTGAAAAATTTGCACATACATAATGAGACATTTTGGGGATGGGATCCAAATGGCTAAACACAAAATTCAGTTATTTTATATACAGCTTATAAGCATAGCCTGAAGGTAATTTTATGAATACTTTCAGTACTTTAGATGCAGGGGTTACATGTTCAGGTTTGTCGCCAAGGTATATGATGACGCTGAGTCTTGAGGCACTATTGATCTTGTCACCCAGGTAGTGAGAACAGTCCATAATAGGTAGTTTTTCAACCTTTTCCCCACTGCCTCACCCCATTCTCTTGTAGTCCCCAGGGTCTATTGTTTTCATCTTTATGTCTGTGTATGCCCTATGTTTAGCTCCCACTTACAAGTGAGAACTTACGGTATTTGGTTTTCTGTTTCTTAGTTAGTTCACTTAGGACAATGGCCTCCATTTGCATCCATGTTGCTGCAAAGGACATGATTTATTCTTTTATGACTGTATAGGATTCCATGGTGTATATGTACCATGTTTTCTTTATCCAGTCCACCATTGATGGGGACCTAGGTTGATTCCATGTCTTTCCTATTGTGAATAGTGCTGCACTGAACATACTGGTGTATGTGTCTTTTTGGTAGAATTATTTATTTTCCTTTGGGTATATACCAGTAATGGGATTGCTGGATCCACTGGTACTTCTATTTTAGTTATTTCAGGAATTTCCAAACATCTTTCCACAGGGCTGAATTAATTTGTATTCCCACCAACAGTGTATAAGTGTTGCCTTTTCTCTACAACATTGGCAACATCTTTTTGACTTTTAAACCACAATGAAATACCATCTTGCACCATCTCATGCCAGTTAGAATGGTGATCATTAAAAAGTCAGGAAACAACAGATGCCAGCCAGGATGTGGAGAAATAGAAACACTTTTACACTGTTGTTGGGAGTGTAAATTAGTTCAACCATTTTGGAAGACAGTATGGCAATTCTTCAAGGATCTAGAACCAGAATTACCATTTGACCCAGCAATCCCATGACTGGGTACATACCCAAAGGATTATAAGTCAATCTATTATAAAGACACATGCACATATATGTTTATTGCAGCACTGTCCACAATAGCAAAAACTTGGAACCAACCCAAATGCCCATCAATGATAGACTGGATAAAGAAAACGTGGCACATATACCCCATGGAATACTATGCAGCCAAAAAAAGAATGAGTTTATGGCCTTTGCAGGGACATGGAGGAAGCTGGAAACTATCATTCTCAGCAAACAAACACAGGAACAGAAAATCCAAACACCACATATTCTCACTCATAAGTGTGAGTTGAATAATGAGAACACATGGACCCAGGGAGGGGAACATCACACACCGGGGCCTATCACGGGGTGGGGGCTAGGGGAGGGATAGCATTAGGAGAAATACCTAATGTAGATGACGAGTTGATGGATGCAGCAAACTTCATGGCACATGTATACCTATGTAACAAATCTGCACGTGTATCCCAGAATTTAAAGTATAATAATAACAAAAAGCTGTGTTGAATTTTGTCAAACTTTTTGCATCTGTTGAAACAATCATGTGATTTTTATCTTTTATTCTGTGAATATGGTGTATCACATTTAGTAATTTCCATATGTTGAACCAGCTTTTATCTCAAAAATAAATAATACTTGGTCATGCGAGAACATTAGGACAAATACCCAATGCACACTGGGCTTAAAACCTAGATGACGGGTTGATAAGTGCAGCAAACCACCATAGCATAGTATACCTATGTAACAAACCTGCATGTTCTGCACATGTACCCCAGAACTTAAAGTAAAATATATATTATAAAAACAGCCATTCTAACTGTCGTGACATGGTATCTTATTGTGGGTTTAATTCGCATTTCTCTGATGATTAGCAATATTGAGCATTTTTTCATTTGTTTTTTTGGATGTTTGTATATCTCCTTTAGAGAAGTGTCCAGTTATTTGCCCACTTTTTAATGGAGTTGTTTTTTGCTTCTTGATTTATTTAAGCTCCTCATAGCATATGGATATGAAACCTTCATCAGATGCATAATTTACAAATATTTTCTCTCATTCTGTAGGTTGTCTCTTAACTCTGCATCATTTATTGAATAGGGTGTCCTTTCCCCATTGCTCATTTTTGTCCACTTTGTTGAAGATCAGATGGTTGTAGGTGTGAGGCTTTATTTCTGGTCTCTATTGTGTTCCATTGGTCTATGTGTCTGTTTTTGTACCAGTACCATGCTGTTTTGGTTACTGTGACTTTCTAGTAGTGTTTGAAATAGGCACTGCTGGAGAGGATGTGGAGAAATAGGAACACTTTTACACTGTTGGTGGGACTGTAAACTAGTTCAACCATTGTGGAAAACAGTGTGACGATTCCTCAAGGATCTAGAATTAGAAATACCATTTGACCCAGCCATCCCATTACTGGGGATATACCCAAAGGATTATAAGTCATGCTGCTATAAAGACTCATGCACACGTATGTATATTGCAGCACTATTCACAATAGCAAAGACTTGGAATCAACCCAAATGTCCATCAGTGACAGACTGGATTAAGAAAATGTGGCACATATACACCATGGAATACTATGTAGCCATAAAAAAGGATGATTTCATATCCTTTGTAGGGACATGGATGCAGCTGGAAACCATCATTCTCAGCAAACTATTGCAAGAACAGAAAACCAAATACCGCATGTTTCTCACTCATAGGGGGAATTGAACAATGAGATCACTGGGACACAGGAAGGGGAACATCACCACACCGGGTCCTATTGTGGGGAGGGGGAGGGGGAGGGATAGCATTAGGAGATATACCTAATGTACTGACGAGTTAATGATGCAGCACACCAACACGGCACATGTCTACATATGTAACAAACCTGCATGTTGTGCACATGTACCCTAGGACTTAAAGTATAATCATTAAAAAAAAGCAATAGGCTAATGTGATGCCTCCAGCTTTATTCTTTTTGCATAGAATTGCTTTGAGTCCTCAGGCTGTTTTTGTCATTGTTGTTGTTCTGTATGAATTTTAGAATAGTTTTTCAAGTTCTGTGAAAAATGACGTTGGTAGTTTGATAGGAATAGTGTTGAATCTGTAGATTGCTTTGGGCAGTATGGCCATTTCAGTAATATTGATTCTTCTAACCAATGAGCAATAAATATTTTTCCATTCATTTGTATCATCTCTGATTTCGTTTTTTAATAAACAAAGCCAGTAATTTTATTCTCATCAATCTTTTTTCACGTTTTATTCATTTATTTTTTCTTACTTTCTTTTTATTATTTCAATAGCTTTTTATGCCTGCCTAGTATTTCAACATGTATATGTACCACATTTTCTTTATCCAATCCATCATGGATGAGCACCTAATTAATACAGAAACAGAAAATCACATACCATATGTTCTCATTTGTAAGTAGAAGCTAAACGATGGGTAGAGATGGCACAAAGATGGAAACAATAGATACTGGGGATTCCAGAAGGGGCAAAGTAGGATAGGGGAAAGGGTTGAAAAACTACCTATTGGGTACTGTGCTCACTATTTAAGTGATGGGTTCAACAGAAGCCCAACCACAGCATTACACAAATATATCCACGTAGAAACCTGCAAATGTACCACCTGAATCTAAAATGTAAAAAAAAAAAAAAATTAATGTCCCAAGTAATCACAAAATTAAACGTCCAAACTATACAAACCCCCTGACACACACATTTAAATTCATTTATCTATCATTTTTTATCTGATTAAAAAGAACACTTTTCCAAATCAGGAGATTTTTAATATTGTAATAACTACCTAAAAGTAAAGTGATAAGAAAATAAAAATTATTACATAGTAAAAGAAGGAATCATAAGAAATTTTTCCATTAAATGCAACTGTTTTATGTTGATTGTCTTGTTAGTGATGATTATATACCACAACAGCAAACTATACTGTACTGTTATATTCATTTTAAAAATATAAAGTTTAAGTAAAATTAAACTTAAAGTGAAAACAAGCACAAATACTCCCGTTCAAATAAACCTACATATGAAAACCAATGAAACAGAACAGGATACCCAGAAACTATTCTATGAATATATGGAAGCTTGATATAAGGTAACATAGACATTACATATTAGTGACAAAGAATGAATGATTTTAAAATGCACTGGGACTACAGGTTATCCACCTGTAAAAAGTACATTTTCATCTCATACCACATATAAATATTATTGTAAGTATATTAAAAATATCAAAAAAATCAATTCATGAAAGAAGGAATCTGAATACCCAATGAACATAAGGTTTCCAATATCACTAGATGATCACGGTAATGCAAATTAAAGGTGGGGTATTTCACAGCTATAACCTGTCAAAAATCTAGACCCATGGTAGTATCAAGTGTTGATAAGGAAGTGAAATAAAGAGACCTCACACACTGCTGCAGTTGGGGGATGGGGGAAGGAAACTAGCACAACAATTTTGGAGAGCAATTGGGCATATCTGCTAAAGCTTAGATGTATATTCCCTATAAGTCAGCTGTTCCTCTGATAGATCTATATTCACCAGAAATGTCTACACATGTGTGCAAAGAGGACATGCACAAGAACGTCCATTTAGTGTTTAAAATGTTGTTCTGTATAGACTTAATATATAGGTATCTTTGTACAAATAGGATTCTCAGTTGCCTCCAAAGTCTCCAGTAAAGACTACTTTGCAATCACTGTTGCTAATGTATTGAAAGTGAAATGTGGTCTCTTTCCCCATTGGAATGGAGTAAGTTAATATGGTGGGTCTGGCCAAGCTTCTTTAGGCAGATCCCACGCTTTCTGCCTAGAATCAGACATCTTTACTTTGCAACGCAAAATGAGAAGTTTTACCTCCCATGTCTTTGTTAAAGTTTTATTACTCCTTTGAGCCCGTTAAAAAAAAAAAACTGTACCTTCTAAATACACTGCCAGTCTGCCATTTCTGAATTTCAGTGTTAAACCAAAAATGTCTTATATTTTTCCTCTGACATCAATATTAGCCAGAATCTGCTCTTTTAATTTTTGTATGAGGAATCTTCCTCTAGGTTGATATACACCTACAGTGCCCCAACATGCCTGCCCCAGCTTTGACATAGATCTGTTCTGTTTCAGTGCCCTTTTATAGAAAATATATCACCTCCAACCAAATTTCGATATTCAGATAGTTACAGACTGGAACATTCTGTGAGAGTACACTGTTCACTCTTATTCCTGCCTCACCATTTCTCCCTTCATACCTCATGAATGAGATGTAAAGAAGCTTATATTTAGTAGCAGAAGACCTGAGACTGAGTCCTGGGTCAACTCCTTATTGGCTAAATTCCCTTGATCACTTTAGTCTTAGTTTCCATATCTGTGAAATGGGGATATCAATAACTGACCTCACAGCCCTATTGTGATAATCAAATTAAATTAAATAAGGAATACTGGATGTGAAAAGGCACTTTGAAATTGTAAAGTGCTATCTAAATGCTAGTTATCACCAGTATTATCATATCCATTATAGTAGAATTTTCCTGTACCTAACACCCTCTGTGAAAGATTCTAAATATTTGAGGAAGAAGAAATGACTCATCTCCTGTGGATTAATTAGAACTCTTAGAAGTAGTGGTCATTTGGGGAAAAAGAAAGGGCCAGAATTTCCAGGGGAGGGTTATTATTTATTTATTTAAAAATACGGGGAGACCAACTAATATGATCTAGGGAGAAGAACAAAAATGGCAGGCTAGACATAGCCAGGAGAGCTTCTCCCATCAACGGATCAGACCATTAAGAAGACTGGCATGCTCTGAGCATATCTTCAGAAGAAAGGTATTAAGAAGAAACAGAGGAAGACACAAAGTCAGGGGTGAAATGGGGAGGAAGCTAGGAGCCCTGCACAGGGTTACTGAGCACCAGGGTCATTCCTGGCCCTGAGTAACTCATGGAGAAGGGGTGAGTTAAATAGGCATGGAGTAGCCCACTCTCACCATAGACCTCTGGAATCGTAACTGTGGGAGGACCCATGACACCCACAGACATTTGAGCTGGCAAGGAGGGCATCATGGATAGTTGGCAGGGACAGGACTTCTGCCTTTGTGGAGCACAGAGGGTTTGGCGTGAGAATGGCTACAGTGGAGCACAGCCAGGGATGCCCACCCACCAAAGCTTGCCACACTCCTTTAGGTGGCCTTGGCATTTATTGACTGTCCCACCTGGATGAACCAGGGACATCTTGCCTATAGGATAAGGTCAGTCTGATCTGAGTGCCCCTGGTATGCTGGCCTTTCCCAGGGTCCCTGCCTGGCTGCACCTACTTGCAGCACAGCATCAGATGCCAAACCAGGGCACTTCCCAGCAGCCATCACCATGTCTTTTTTACTGGCAGACCCTGCCTAGCCATCAGAGAGCTTCCACAGAAGGATTGCTACTGGGTGTACCCACGCACAGCATCCTTCCACTGCTTTGCTTGCATGCATGTGGACCCCACTGACCTGCTGCCCTTCTGCTGTTGGCATGCATATGCACAAACCCTGCTGCTGCTGCCCTGATTAAGCACCTTTGCCAGGACCTCCCAACAATGTTGTTGCTAGCAGATCAGGAACATCTCAGCCTCTCCAGTCCAGCAGGTACATAAGCTTGAGGGGTGAGACAACAAAGCAGAGGGCCTGGTCTCAGCCCTCCAGGATTAGGGCACACAGCCCAGGAATGCTGAACTAAGCCAAGATGGCTGCCTGAAATCATCCAGAAATAAAGCCAGTTGACTGAATCCAACCTATACCACAGTCAAACCCTAAAGGACATCAAAAGATATAAAAGCAAAAGCCCCATCCAAAGGATAGCAACTTCAAAGATTAGAGGAACATCAGCCCACACAGATGAGAAAGAACCAGCCCAAGAACTCTGGAAACTCAAAAAGCCTGAGTGTTTTCTTACATCCAAATGACTGAACTAGCTCCCCAGAAATGGTTTCTAACCAGGCTGAAATGGCTGAAATGTCAGATATAGAATTCAGCATACAGGTCATCAAGATTGTGGAAAAAGTTGAAACTCGATCCAAGGAATCTAAGGAATCCAGTAAAACAATACAAGAGCTGAAAGATGAAATAGCCATTTTAAGAAAGACCAAATTGATCTAATAGAGCTAAAAAACTCACTATAAGAATTTTGTAATATTGTAGAAATTATTAACATCAGAATAAACTGAGGAAAGATTCTCATATCTTGAAGACTGCACCTTCGAATAAACTCAGTCAGCAAAACTTTTTTAAAAAGAATAAAATAGAATGAACAAACCCCCAAGAAATACAGGATTATGTAAGGAGACAAAACCTATGATTCACTGGTATCTCTGAAAGAGAGGGAGAGAGAACAATCAACTTGGAAAACATATTTCAGCAAATTGCCTGTGAAAATTTCCCTTACCTCACTAGAGAGATCAACATTCAAATTCAGGAAATTCAGAGAATCCCTGTGAGGTACTATGCAAGACGACTATCCCCAAAACACATAGTCTTCAGATTCCCAAAGGTCAACATAAAAGAAAATATATTAAAGTCATCTAGAGAGAAGGGCAGGTCACCTACAAAGGGAACCTTATCAAGCTGATAGCACATCTTTCATCAGAACCCTATAAGACAGAAGAGATTGGAGGCCCATATTCAGCATCATGAAAGAGAAAAAAAAAAAAAAAAAACAAGATTTTTATATCCAGCCAAATTAAGCCATAGCAAATGAGAAATAAATCCTTTTCAGATAAGCAAATGCTAAGGGAATTCATTCCTACCTGCCTTACAAGAGGTCCTTAAAGGAGTGTTAAACACAGAAATGAAAGACTGGTATCTGTCACCACAAAACACACTCAAGTACATAGACAATTAACACTACAAAGCAAGTCTACATAACAACTAGTTAACAACTTGGTAACAGGATCAAATCCACACATATCAATATTAACCTTGAATGTAAATGGGCTAAATGTCCCAATTAAATGGCACAGAGTGGCAAGTTGGATAAAGAAGCAAGACTCAACTGTAATGCTGTCTTCAAGAGACCCATTTCACATGCAGTGACACTCAAAGGCTCAAAGTAAAGAGATAGAGAAAAATCTGCCAAGCAAACGGAAATCCAAAAAAGCAGGAGTTGATATTCTAATTTAGACAAAACAGACTTTGAACTGACAATGATAAAAAAAAAAAAGACAAAAAACTGCATTACATAATAGTAAAGGGTTCAATTCAACAAGAAGACTTCACTATCTTAAATATATATGCACCCAACCTGGAGCACTCAGATTTATGAAACAAGTTCTTAGAGACCTACACACAGACTTAGATAGCCATGCAATAATAGTGAGAGACTTCAACAATCCACTGACAGTGTTAGAAAGATAATCAAGGCAGAAAACTAACAAAGACATTCAGGATCTAAACTTGACACTTAACCAAATGGACTTAGCAGATATTTACAGAACACTCCACTCAACAACAAAATGTACATTCTTTTCATATAAACATGGCACATTTCCTTAAATGAACTACATTCTTAGCCATAAAGCAAATCTCAACAAATACAGAAAAACTGAAACCATACCAATGACACTTTTATATCACAGTGCAATAAAAATAGAAATCAATACCAAAATATCTCTCAAAATCATACAATTACAGGGAAATTAAACAATATACTACTGGATGATGTTTATGTAAATAAGGAAATTAAGGAAGAAATCAAGAAATTCTATGAAACTAATGAAAACAAAGATACAACACACCAGAATCTCCAGGACACAGCTAAAGTAGTGTTCATAGGAAAGTTTATAGTGCTAAACACCTGCATCAAAAAGTTACAAAGATTTCAAATTAACAAGCTAATAGCATGGCTAGAGGAACTAGAAAAGCAAGAGTAAACTACTCCAAAGCTAGCAGAAGAAAAAAAAATAGCAAAAATCAGAGCCGAATTGAAGAAAATCGAGATGAAAAAAAATTCAAAAGATCCATGAAACTAAAAGGTTTCTTTGGAAGAATAAATAAGACCAAAAGACCACTAATTATACTAATAAAGAAAGAATGAGAGAAGATCCATAAGAATACTATCAGAAATGACAAAGGGGACATTATCACTGACTCCACAGAAACACAAAAAACCTCAGAGACTATTACGAGCACCTCTATGATCACAAACCAGAAAACCTGGAAGAAACTGATAAATTCCTGGAAACACACAACCTCCCAAGATTGAATGAGGAAGAAATTGAAACCCTGAACAAATCAATAATGAGTTTCAAAATTCAATTAATAATAAAATACCTACTAACCAGAAAAAGCGTTGGACCAGATGCGCTCATGGCCCAATTCTACCAGATGTATAAGAAGAGCTTGTAATAATCCTACCATCTATTCCAAAAAATGAGGAGGAGGGACTCCTCCCTAACTCATTCTATGAAGCCAGTATCATTCTGATACCAAAACCTGGCAAAAACACAATGCAAAAAGAAAACTTCAGCCAATATCCCTGATAAACATAGATGCAAAATTCCTTAACAAAATAGTAGCACACCAAATCCAGCAACACATCAAAAGGCTAATCCACCACAATCAACTAGGCTTTCTTCCTGGGATACAAGGTTGGTTCCACATGTGCAAATTAATAAATGTGATTCATCACATAGAAATAAAAACAAAAACCACATGATCATCCCAATAGGCACAAAAACAGCTTTTGATAAAATTCAACATACCTTCATGTTAAAACCTCAACAAACTAGGCATCAAACACATACTTCAAAATAATAAGAGTCATCAGTGAGAATCCCACAACAAACATCATACTGAATGGGCAAAAGCTGTAATCATCCCCTTGAAAACCAGAACAAGACATGGATGTCCACTCTCACCACTCCTATTCAACACATTCACTGGAAGTTCTTGCTAGAGCAATCAGGCAAAAGAAGGAAATAAAAGACAGACATCCAAATAGAAAGAGAGGAAGTCAAACTATCTCTCTTCATGGATGATACGATTCTGTACCTAGAAAAACACCATAGTTTCGGCCCACAGACTCCTAGAGCTGATAAAAAACTTCAGCAAAGTTTTATGATACAAAATCAACGTATAAAATTCAGTAGTATTTCCATACACCAAAAGCATCCAAGCTGAAAGCCAAATCAAGAATGCAATCCTGTTCACAATAGCCACAAAAAGAAAAAACACCTAGGAATACAGCTAACCACGGAGGTAAAAAGATCTCTATCTACAACAAGAATTATAAAACACTGCTCTAAGAAATCAGAGATGACACAAACAAATGGAAAAACACTCCATGCTCATGGATAGGAAGAATCAATATTCTTAAAATGGCCTTACTGCCCAAAGCAATGTACAGATTCAATAAGAAGCCAAATAGCCAAAGAAGTCCTAAGCAAAAAGAACAAAGCTGGAGACATCACACTATTCTACTTCAAACTGTACTATAAGGCCACAATAACAAAAACAGTATGGCACTAGAACAAAAACAGACACATAGACCAATAGAACATGCTACAGAACCCAGAAATAAAGCTACACACCTACAACCATGCGATCTTTGACAAAGTTGACAATAACAAGCAATGGGGAAAGGTCTCCCTATTTAATAAATGGTGCTGGGATAACTGGCTAGCCATATGCAGAAGATTGAAACCATATGCTTTCTTTTCACCATATACAAAACTCAACTGAAGGTGAATTAAAGACTTAAATTTAAAACCTAAAACTATAAAAACCCTTGAAGAAAACCTAGGAAATACCATTCTGGACATAGGACCTGGCAAAGATTTCATGACAAAGAAATTAAAATCAATTGCAACAAGAACAACAATTGACAAATAATACCTAATTAAACTGATGAGCTTCTGCACAGCAAAAGAAACTATCAAAAATGTAAATGGACAGCCTACAGAATGGGAAAAATAATCACAAACTACACATCTGACAAAGATCTAATATCCATAATCTATACAGAATTCAAACAAATCAACAAGCAAAAATCAAACAACTCCATTACAAAATGGGAAAAGGACATGAACAGACACTTCTTCAAAGAAAACATACATGCAACCAACAGGCATATGAAAAAATGCTCAACATCACTAATCATCAGAGAAATGCAAATCAAAGCAACAATGAGATAGCCATTCCGTGTGTGAGATGGTATTATATACTTTATAAGGTAAACCTTGTACAGTGCTGGTGGGAATGTAAAGTAGTTCAGCCACTGTGATGCAATTCGTCTATGTAACACACCTGCACATGTACCCCCTGAACCTAAAATAAAAGTTGGAAGGAGAAAATAAATAAATAAAATGTATAAAAATATCTATACATTAATAAAAATGTAAAATTCTGAAAAATATGGATTGACAGCGTTAGTCCCAGAAATACTGATTTGGTGGTCTAATGAACCCAGGAATTTAGGTTTCTGCAAGCCTTCTAGATGATTTTCATGATCAGCAAAGTTTGGGGATCACTTCTCTAAAATGTTAACAATTCCCTTCCACTTCCCAGTGTCTCAAAGCACCTCTCAGCTATCCCTGTCTGGTGAGTTTCCTTTGCATCTTGTTGCCTTATAATTAGTCTCTGCCTTTATATTCAGTCCCTTTACATTGGTGCTTCAGTTGCACCATTTGCCTCTCAAATCTGTTATTCCTGGACTCCATATTCTGCAGCCTACAAGACAGGTCTGCCCAGTCTGTGCTCAGCACAGATACTAGCTGTATGTTCTCTCAGGTTTTTAAGGAAATGCTATTTCCAGTACCTCCATTATTGGGCTTGACTTTAGCTAGAAATTACCTGAATGTAATTACTAGAACTGAAACTGGCACTTTTGGCTCTAATACCTGCTATCATCCCTACTGCTATTATGCTATTTCTGCTGCAGCAACTGCCTGAGAAATGTACTGGTTATGCTAAAACCACATCCTTTCCCCTTCAGATATATTTGCATCAGTAGAACTTGAGCTCTAGGGTCACAGAGGAACAGTGCAGACTGTCTTTATGGTGTTTGTGCTAAAGGTAGGGGGATGAAGAGAGGAGTCTTTCCTTTGGATAAGTGGTCTGGTCGGCTGAGACCCATTCCTAGGTTTCAAATAAGCACTAAGGAGCCTGATTGGCAGTCTTACCCAGGAAGATGGTCATTAACACTATTTAAGATTCCAGCAGGGAACACAGGACCATCAGAATCAAGCTCCTTGCTCAGGCTGGAATGAGTCCCAAGAAAGGAAGATATCATGAGGTCAAAAGTATGACTAACAGTTCATTCAGACGGACTCATGTATCTGACCAAATCCAAGCACACCAGGACATCCCTGCTACATGACATGTTGACCTACCAACTGCTAACACAATCAGAGTATTTGTCTTTCTTCTCTCAGTACCACATACATACTTCTCCTGTTGCATTTATCACACCCTAATAATAAACATAAACATAATTTTATGTTTTCAGAGTTATGCCTTGTCAACTACATTTAGCTTCTTGAGGGCAGCAATCATACATTGCTCATTTGTACCTACCCAGAACCCAACAAAACAAGAGAACAGTAAATAATTGCTGAATTGGATAAATAAATGAAACTGTCAACTTGTCCATTTACCAAAATAAAATCTTATTTTAAGAGTAAGTGAGATATTATCACTTCCCTGTGTTAAAGCCTTCTGATGGCTTCATAACATAATCTGAATAAAACCCAAGTCTTTACCAAGACGTGTAATTCCCACACGATCTGGCTTCTGCCTACCCCTCTAATTTCATGTCCTTTCTATAGCCCATTCCAACTGGTGGATTTTGTTTCTTTGTCTCTGGAATGTATCAAGGCCATTATCATCTCAGATTTGTCACATGTGCTATTCCCTCCACCTGGAAAGCTCTGTCTGGTGAACTCTCACTCACTCTTTATGTCTTGGTAAATGGCACTTTGTCAGAGAGGCATTCTCTCTGTTTTTCCTAAATCTGAATTAGGTATTACTGTTATTCTATTTCACATCACAGTTTATAGTTAGAAAACGTATGATTATTAATTTATTTAATGTTGTCTCTCTCACATGCCAGATGGAAATATCATGAAGTAGAAATTTTTGGCCATTTTATTTACCAAGCTAACCTCTACATTAAGTACGATGGTTGGCACATACCTGGTAATCAAAAACGTGTTGAATAAAATATTTTTTTTTCTAGGAAAAAAAAAATGGCAGATAGTAGGCAGGACCAAATTGCAGCTCCCACTGGGACAGACAGAGCAGCATGTGGAGACTCGTACCATCAACTTTTGGTCCAAGAACTACTGCAGGAATATGGCAGGAAAGCTGAGAGAACCACAGACCTGAAGGAAGCGGATTGCTCTTGCAGGACCGGGAGACAGCCCGAATACGTTAGTGTCCAAACAGTGAAAGTGAGAAAGGGGGATCATCTGCCCCCCAAAACACACCTCACTGAGGAGCCTGAAGGACCAGAAACGGGAGAAGGATTTGACCTTACCTGGAGCTGAGACAATTTAGAAAGCCAAGCAAAATACAGGGGTAGAGGAAGCAGCGGGAAAAGCTCTGTGGGCTCTGAGTCATCAGGAAAGCCATTTTTTCAATGCTGTGAAGAAAGAAAGTAGCTTGATGGGGATGGCATTGAATCTATAAATTACCTTGGGCAGTAGGGCCATTTTCATGATATTGGTTCTTCCTATCCATGAGCATGGAATGTTCTTCCATTGTTTGTGTCCTCTTCTATTTCGTTGAGCAGTGGTTGTAGTTCTCTTGAAGAGGTCCTTTACATCCTTGTAAGTTGGATTCTAGGTATTTTATTCTCTTTGAAGCAATTGTGAATGGGAGTTCGCTCATGATTTGGCTCTCTGTTTGTCTATTACTGGTGTATAAGAATGCTTGTGATTTTTGCCATTGATTTTGTATCCTGAGACTTTGCTGAAGTTGCTTATCAGCTTAAGAAGATTTTGGGCTGAGACGATGGGGTTTTCTCAATATACAATCATGTCATCTGCAAACAGGGACAATTTGAGTTCTTCTTTTCCTAATTGAATACCCTTTATTTCTTTCTCCTGCCTGATTGCCCTAGCCAGAACTTCCAACACTATGTGGAATAGGAGTGGTGAGAGAGGGCATCCCTGTCTTGTGCCAGTTTTCAAAGGGAATGCTTCCAGTTTTTGCCATTCAGTATGATATTGGCTGAGGGTTTGTCATAATAGCTCTTATGTTTTTGAGATACAACCCATCAATACCTACTGTATTGAGAGTTTTTAGCATGAAGAGCTGTTGAATTTTGTCGAAGGCCTTTTCTGCATCTATTGAGATAATCATGTGGTTTTTGTCTTTGGTTCTGTTTATATGATGGATTACGTTTATTGATTTGCATATGTTGAACCAGCCTTGCATCCCAGGGATGAAGCTAACTTAATTGGGGTGGATAAGCTTCTGGATTCGGTTTGCCAGTATTTTATTGAGGATTTTTGCATCGATGTTCATCAGGGATATTGGTCTAAAATTCTCCTTTTGTGTTGTGTCTCTGCCAGGCTTTGGTATCAGGATGATGTTGGTGTCATAAAATGAGTTAGGGAGGATTCCCTCTTTTTCTATTGATTGGAATAGTTTCAGAAGGAATGGTACCAGCTCCTCCTTGTACCTCTGGCAGAATTCAGCTGTGAATCCGTCTGGTCCTGGACTGCTTTTGGTTGGTAGGCTATTAATTATTGCCTCAATTTCAGAGCCTGCTATTGTTCTATTCAGGTATTCAACTTCTTCCTGGTTTACTCTTGGGAGGGTGTATGTGTCCAGAAATTTATCCATTTCTTCTAGATTTTCTAGTTTATTTGCATAGAGGTGTTTATAGTATTCTCTGATGGTAGTTTATATTTCTGTGGGATCAGTGGTGATATCCCCTTATCATTTTTTATTGCAGCTATTTGATTCTTCTCTCTTTTCTTTATTAATCTTGCTAGCGGTCTATCAATTTTGTTGATTTTTTTCAAAAAACCAACTCTGGATTCATTGATTTTTTTGAAGGGTTTTTGTGTCTCCATCTCCTTCAGTTCTGCTCCGATCTTAGTTATTTCTTGCCTTCTGCTAGCTTTTGAATGTGTTTGCTCTTGCTTCTCTAGTTCTTTTAATTGTGATGTTAGGGTGTCAATTTTAGATCTTTCCAGCTTTCTCTTGTGGGCATTTAGTGCTATAAATTTCCCCGTACACACTGCTTTAAATGTGTCCCAGAGATTCTGGTATGTTGTGTCTTTGTTCTCCTTGGTTTTAAAGAACATCTTTATTTCTGCCTTCATTTCAATATTTACCCTGTAGTCATTCAGGAGCAGGTTGTTCAGTTTCCATGTAGTTGAGCGATTTTGAGTGAGTTTCTTAATCCTGAGTTCTAGTTTGATTGCACTGTGGTCTGAGAGACACTTTGTTATAATTTCTTTTCTTTTACATTTGCTGAGAAGTGCTTTACTTGAAAGCCATTTCTGACTTGTCTCACAGAGGTCCTTGGGGAGGGCTGCCAGAGAAACTGGGAAAATACCACAGGGAGAAGGAAACCTCCAGCTAAACTTTGTAACAATTCCATCCAAACGTGAAGTTTCCTGGCCAGAACTCAGGGGAGGGCATGAATCTGGTGTGCAGATTCGACAGGTGAGGAGGCGTGAAAGTCCTGCTTGCTTTCTCAGCTGAAATGCTGGTAGCCTGGGACAAGTTCTCAGCCTTGCTCACCCACTGTCTGGAAACAAACTCGGTGCCATTTGTGGGAGCATGGTAGGAGTGAGACTGGCCTGTTGGGTTGCATGGGAGCTGGGTGAGGCCTTAACTGCCAGCTCCCCGCTACTTCCATAACAACCTGCATGATACAGCAGAGGAAGCCATAATCCTCCTGGAAACATAACTCCATTGACCTGGGGACCATCCCCCTATCCCCCACAGCAGCCACCGCAAGCACCATCCAAGGAGAGTCTGAGCTCAGACACACCTAACCCTGCCCCCAGCTGATGGTCCTTCCCTTCCCACCGTGGTAGCTGAAGACAAAGGTCATATTCTCCTGGGAGTTCTAGCCCCCACGCCCCCCGCCCACCCACCACATGATCCTCCCCTATATTACCACAACTGATACTCTCTTGAAAACAACACCTCCTGGCAAGAGACCAACCAGCACAAAATTAGTGCATTGAACAACTACAACTAAGGGTCCTCACAGAGTCCATTTCACTCCCCCGCCACCTCCACTGGAGCAGGTGAAGGCATCCGTGACTGAGCGACCTGAAGACGGTTCACATCACAGGACCTAGAAAAGTGCAAACTGTCCTGAAAAGTCTCAGCAATACAATTGAAAAAGCAGAAGAAAGAATTTCAGAGCTCAAAAGCAAGGTTTTTGAAATAACACAATCCAACAAAGACAAAGAAAAAAGAATGGAAACAAATGAACACAGACTCGAAGAAGTTTGGGATTATGTTAAATGAACAAACCTAAGAATAATTGGCATTTCTGAGGAAGAAACGAAATTTAAAAGTTTGGAAAGCATTTTTGGGGGAATAATCAAGGAAAACTTCCCCAGCCTTGCTAGAAATCTCGACATCCAAATACAAGAAGCTCAAAGAACTCCTTGGAAATTCATCACAAAAAGACCATCACCTAGGCACATAGTCATCAGGTTATCTAAAGTCAAGCAAGGCAAAGGGAAGAATCTTAAGAACTGTGAGGCAAAAGCACCAGGTAACCTAGAAAGGAAAACCTATCAAATTAAGAGCAGATTTCTCAGCAGAAACCCTATAAGCTAGAAAGGATTGGGGCCTTTGCTTCAGCCTCCTTAAACAAAACAATTATCAGCCAAGAATTTTGTATCCAGTGAAACTAAGCTTCATAAGTGAAGAAAAGATACAGTCTCTTTCAGACAAACAAATGCTGAGATAATTCACCATTACCAAGCCAGCACTACAAGAACTGCTAAAAGGAGTTCTGAATCTTGAAACAAATCCCAGAAACATGTCAAAACAGAACCTCTTTAAAGCATGAGTCTCACAGGACCTATAAAACAAAAACACAATTAAAAAACCAGGTATTCAGGCAACAAATAGCACAATGATTGAAATAGTAGCTCACATATCAATACTAATGTTGAATGTAAATGGCCTGCATGCTCCACTTAAAAGATACAGAATTGAAATGGATAAGAATTCACCAACCAAGTATCTGCTGCCCTCGAGAGACTCACTTAACAAATAAGGAGTTTGCAAATTGACACTAAAAGCGAGCAGGAGTATCTATTCTTATATCAGACAAAACAATTTTTTTTTGTTTATTATACTTTAAGTTCTAGGGTACATGTGCATAACGTGCAGGTTTGTTACATATGTATACTTATGCCATGTTGGTGTGCTGCACCCATCAACTCCTCAGCACCCATCAATTCATCATTTATATCATGTATAACTCCCCAATGCAATCCCTCCCTCCTCCCCCTCTACATGATAGGCCCCAGTGTGTGATGTTCCCCTTCCCGAGTCCAAGTGATCTCATTGTTCAGTTCCCACCTATGAGTGAGAACATGCGGTGTTTGGTTTTCTCTTCTGTGATAGTTTGCTAAGAATGATGGTTTCCAGCTGCATCCATGTCCCTACAAAGGACGCAAACTCATCCTTTTTGATGGCTGCATAGTATTCCATGGTGTATATATGCCACATTTTTTAATCCAGTCTGTCACAGATGGACATTTGGGTTGATTCCAAGTCTTTGCTATTGTGAATAGTGCCACAATAAACATACGTGTGCATGTGTCTTTGTAGTAGAGTAATTTATAATCCTTTGGGTATATACCCAGTAGTGGGATGGCTGGGTCATATGGTACATCTAGTTCTAGATACTTGAGGAATTGCCATACTCTTTTCCATATGGTTGAACTAGTTAACAATACCACCAACAGTGTAAAAGTGTTCCTATTTCTCCACATCCTCTCCAACACCTGTTGTTTCCTGACTTCTTAATGATTGCCATTCTAACTGGTGTGAGATGGTATCTATTGTGGTTTGATTTGCATTTCTCTGATGGCAAGTGATGATGAGCATTTTTTCATGTGTCTTGGCTGTATGGATGTCTTCTTTTGAGAAATGTCTGTTCATATCCTTTCCCCACTTTTTGATGGGGTTGTTTGTTTTTTTCTTGTATATTTGTTGGAGTTCTTTGTCGATTCTGGATATTAGCCCTTTGTCAGATGAGTAGGTTGCAAAAATTTTCTCCCATTCTGTAGGTTGCCTGTTCACTATGATGGTAGTTTCTTTTGCTGTGCAGAAGCTCTTTAGTTTAATGAGATCCCATTTGTCAATTTTGGCTTTTGCTGCGTTGTTGCTTTGGTGTTTTAGACATGAAGTCCTTGCCCATGCCTATGTCCTGAATGGTACTACCTAGATTTTCTTCTAGGATTTTTATGGTATTAGGTCTAACATTTAAGTCTCTAATCCATCTTGAATTAATCTTCGTATAAGGGGTAAGGAAAGGATCCAGTTTCAGCTTTCTACTTATGGCTAGCCAATTTTCCCAGCACCATTTATTAAATAGGGAATCCTTTCCCCATTTCTTGTTTCTCTCAGGTTTATCAAAGATCAGATGGCTGTAGATGTGTGGTGTTATTTCTGAGGACTCTGTTCTGTTCCATTGGTCTGTATCTCTGTTGTGGTACCAGTACCATGCTGTTTTTGTTAGTGTAGCCTTGTAGTATAGTTTGAAGTCAGGTAGCGTGACGCCTCCAGCTTTGTCCTTTTGACTTAGGATTGTCTTGGCAATGTGGGCTCTTTTTTGGTTCCATATGAACTTTAAAGCGTTTTTTCCAATTCTGTGAAGAAAGTCATTGGTAGCTTGATGGGGATGGCATTGAATCTATAAATAACCTTGGGCAGTATGGCCATTTTCACGATATTGATTCTTCCTATCCATGAGCATGATATGTTCTTCCATTTGTTTGCGTCCTCTTTGATTTCACTGAGCAGTGGTTTGTAGTTCTCCTTGAAGAGGTCCTTTACATCCCTTGTAAGCTGGATTCCTAGGTATTTTATTCTCTTTGAAGCAATTGTGAATGGAAGTTCATTCCTGATTTGCTCTCTGCTTGTCTGTTACTGGTGTATAAGAATGCTTGTGATTTTGCACATTAATTGTATCCTGAGACTTTGCTGAAGTTGCTTATCAGCTTAGGAGATTTTCGGCTGAGAGATGGGGTTTTCTAAATATACAATCATGTCATCTGCAAACAGGGACAATTTGACTTCTTCTTTTCCTAACTGGATACCCTTGATTTCTTTCTCTTGCCTGATTGCCCTAGCCAGAACTTCCAACACTATGTTGAATAGGAGTGGTGAGAGAGGGCATCCCTGTCTTGTGCCAGTTTTCAAAGGGAATTTTTCCAGTTTTTGCCCATTCAGTATGATATTAGCTGGGGGTTTGTCATAAATAGCTCTTATTATTTTGAGGTACGTTCCATCCATACCGAATTTATTGAGTGTTTTTAGCATAAAGGGCTGTTGAATTTTGTCAAAAGCCTTTTCTGCATCTATTGAGATAATCATGTGGTTCTTGTCTTTGGTTCTGTTTATATGCTGGATTATGTTTATTGATTTGCGAATGTTGAACCAGACTTGCATCCCAGGGATGAAGCCCACTTGATCATGGTGGATAAGCTTTTTGATGTGCTGCTGAATCCGGTTTGCCAGTATTTTATTGAGAATTTTTGCATCGATGTCATCAGGGATATTGGTCTAAAATTCTCTTTTTTTGTTGTGTCTCTGCCAGGCTTGGTATCAGGATGATGTTGGCCTCATAAAATGAGTTAGGGAGGATTCCCTCTTTTTCTATTGATTGGAATAGTTTCAGAAGGAATGGTACCAGCTCCTCCTTGTACCTCTGGTAGAATTCAGCTGTGAATCCATCTGGTCCTGGACTTTTTTTTGGGTAGGCTATTAATTGTTGCCTCAATTTCAGAGCCTGCTATTGGTCTATTCAGGGATTCAACTTCTTCTGGTTTAGTCTTGGGAGAGTGTAGTGTCCAGGAAATTATCCATTTCTTCTAGATTTTCTAGTTGATTTGCATAGAGGCATTTATAGTATTCTCTGATGGTTGTTTGTATTTCTGTGGGGTCGGTGGTGATATCCCCTTTATCATTTTTTATTGCGTCTATTTGATTCTCTCTCTTTTCTTCTTATTAGTCTTGCTAGCGGTCTGTCAATTTTGTTGATCTTTTCAAAAACCAACTCCTGGATTCATTGATTTTTTGGAGGGTTTTTTTTGTCTCCATCTCCTTCAGTTCTGCTCTAATCTTAGTTATTTCTTGCCTTCTGCTAGCTTTTGAATGTGTTTGCTCTTGCCTCTCTAGTTGTTTTAATTGTGATGTTAGAGTGTCAATTTTAGATCTTTCCTGCTTTCTCTTGTGGGCATTTAGTGCTCTAAATTTCCTCTACACACTGCTTTAAATGTGTCCAGAGATTCTGGTATGTTGTATCTTTGTTCTCATTGGTTTCAAAGAACATCTTTATTTCTGCTTTCATTTCGTTAGGTACCCAGTAGTGATTCAGGAGCAGGTTGTGCAGTTTCCATGTAGTTGAGTGGTTTTGCTTGAGTTTCTTAGTCCTGAGTTCTACTTTGATTGCACTGTGGTCTGAGAGACAGTTTGTTATAATTTCTGTTCTTGTACATTTGCTGAGGAGTGCTTTCCTTCCAATTATGTGGTCAATTTGGAATAAGTGCGATGTGGTGCTGAGAAGAATGTATATTGTTGATTTGGGGTGGAGAGTTCTATAGATGTCTATTCTGTCCGCTTGGTGCAGAGATGAGTTCAATTCCTGGATATCCTTGTTAACTTTCTGTCTCGTTGATCTGTCTAATGTTGACAGTGGAGTGTTGAAGTCTCCCATTATTATTGTATGGGAGTCTAAGTCTCTTTGTAAGTCTCTAAGGACTTGCTTTATGATGTGGGTGCTCCTGTATTGGGTGCATATATATTTAGGAGAGTTAGCTCTTCCTGTTGAATTGATCCCTTTACCATTATGTAATGGCCTTCTTTGTCTCTTTTGATCTTTGATGGTTTAAAGTCTGTTTTATCAGAGACTAGGATTGCAACCCCTGCTTTTTTTTGTTCTCCATTTGCTTGGTAGATCTTCCTCCATCCCTTTATTTTGAGCCTATGTATGTCTCTGTATGTGAGATGGGTCTCCTGAATACAGCAGACTGATGGGTCTTGACTCTTTATCCAGTTTGCCAGTCTGTGTCTTTCAATTGGAGCATTTAGTCCATTTACATTTAAGGTTAATATTGTTATGGTGAACTTGATCCTGTCATTATGAATTAACTGGTTATTTTGCTCGTTAGTTGATGCAGTTTCTTCCTAGCCTCGATGGTCTTTACATTTTGGCATGTTTTTGCAATGGCTGGTACCGGTTGTTCCTTTCCATGTTTAGGGCTTCCTTCAGGGTCTCTTGTAACGCAGGCCTGGTGGTGACAAAATCTCTAAGCATTTGCTTATCTGTAAAGGATTTTATTTCTCCTTCACTGATGAAACTTAGTTTGGCTGGATATGAAATTCTGGGTTTAAAATTCTTTTCTTTAAGAACGTTGAATATTGGCCCCCACTCTCTTCTGGCTTGTAGAGTTTCTGCCGAGAGATCTGCTGTTAGTCTGATGGGCTTCCCTTTGTGGGTAACCCGACCTTTCTCTCTGGCTGCCCTTAAGATTTTTTCCTTCATTTCAACTTTGGTGAATCTGGCAATTATGTGTCTTGGAGTTGCTCTTCTGGAGGAGTATCTTTGTGGCGTTCTCTGTATTTCCTGAATTTGAATGTTGGCCTGCCCTACTAGGTTGGGGAAGTTCTCCTGGATGATATCCTGAAGAGTGTTTTCCAACTTGGTTCCATTTTCCCCTCACTTTCAGGCACCCCAATCAGACGTAGATTTGGTCTTTTTACATAATCCCTACTTCTTGCAGGCTTTGTTCATTTCTTTTTCTTCTTTTTCTTTTGGTTTCTCTTCTCGCTTCATTTCATTCATTTGATCCTCAATCGCTGATACTCTTTCTTCCAGTTGATCGAGTCGGTTACTGAAGCTTGTGCATTTGTCACGTATTTCTCGTGTCATGGTTTTCATCTCTGTCATTTCGTTTATGATCTTCTCTGCATTAATTAGTCTAGCTGTCAATTCTTCCACTCTTTTTCAAGATTTTTAGTTTCTTTGCGCTGGGTACGTAATTCCTCCTTTAGCTCTGAGAAGTTTGATGGACTGAAGCCTTCTTCTCTCATCTCGTCAAAGTCATTCTCTGACCAGCTTTGATCCGTTGCTGGCGATGGGCTGCGCTCCTTTGCAGGGGGAGATGCGCTCTTATTTTTTGAATTTCCAGCTTTTCTGCCCTGCTTCTTCCCCATCTTTGTGGTTTTATCTGTCTCTGGTCTTTGATGATGGTGACGTACTGATGGGTTTTGGTATAGGTGTCCTTCCTGTTTGATAGTTTTCCGTCTGACAGTCAGAAGGACTGTCTGTTGGTCTGTTGGAGATTGCTTGAGGTCCACTCCAGACCCTGTTTGCCTGGGTATCAGCAGCAGAGGTTGCCGAAGATAGAATATTGCTGAACAGCGAGTGTACCTGTCTGATTCTTTCTTTGGAAGTTTCCTCTCAGGGGTGACTCCACCCTGTGAGGTGGGGGTGTCAGACTGCCCCTAGTGGGGATGTCTCCCAGCTAGGCTACTCAGGGGTCAGGGACCCACCTGAGCAGGCAGTCTGTCTTCGTCGGATCTCAACCTCCGCGTTGGGAGATCCACGGCTCTCCCCAAAGCTGTCAGACAGAGTCGTTCGCGTCTGCACCGGCCCCCGCTGCTTTCCCTATTGGACTCAGCTGTGGGCTGTCCCCAGAGGTGGAGTCTACAGAGACAGGCAGGCTTCCTTGAGCTGCTGTGAGCTCCACCCAGTTCGAGCTTCCCAGCGGCTTTGTTTACCTACTTAAGCCTCAGCAATGGCGGGCGCCCCTCCCCCAGCCTCGCTGCTGCCTTGCGGATAGATTGCGGCAGCAGACTGTGTTAGCAGTGAGGGAGGCTCCGTGGGCGTGGGACCCTCCCGGCAGGTGTGGGATATATTCTCCTGGTGTGCCTGTTTCCTTAAAGCGCAGTATTGGGGTGGGAGTTACCGATTTCCAGGTGTTGTGTGTCTCAGTTCCCCTGGCTAGGAAAACGGATTTCCTTCCCCCTTGCGCTTCCAGGTGAGGCGATGCCTCGCCCTGCTTCAGCTCTCGCTGGTCAGGCTGCAGCAGCTGACCAGCACCGATTGTCCGGCACTCCCTAGTGAGATGACCCCAGTACCTCAGTGAAAATGCAGAAAAGCAGAAATCACCGGTCTTCTGTGTCGCTCGCGCTGGGGTTGGAGACTGGAGCTGTTCCTATTCGGCCATCTTGCTCTGCCCCACAAAACATTTTAAAACAACAGCTGTTAAAAAGTCAACGAGGGGCCGGGCGCGGGGCTCAAGCCTGTAATCCAGCACTTTGGGAGGCCGAGACGGGCGGATCACGAGGTCAGGAGATCAAGACCATCCTGGCGAACACAGTGAAACCCCGTCTTACTAAAAATAAAAAAAAACTAGCCGGGCGAGGTGGTGGCGGGCGCTGTAGTCCCAGCTTCTCGGGAGGCTGAGGCAGGAGAATGGCGTAAACCGGGGCGGAGCTTGCAGTGAGCTGAGATCCGGCCACTGCACTCCAGCCTGGGCGACAGAGCGAGACTCCGTCTCAACAAAAAAAAAAAAAAAAAAAAAAAAAAAAATCAACGAGGGATATTATATAATGATAAAAGGCCTTGTCCAAGAGTAAAATATTACAAACCTAAATATATATGCACCTAACACTGGAGCTCCCAAATTATAAAACAATTACTACTAGACCTAAGAAATGAGATAGATAGTAACACAATAATAGTGGGGGACTTCAATACTCCACTGACAGCACTAGACAGGTCATCAAGACCAAGTCAACAAAAAAAAAAACAATGGATTTAAACTGTACCCAAGAAAAAAATGGACTTAACAGATATTTACAAAACATTCCATTCAACAAACACAGAATATATATTCTATTTATCAGCACATGGAATTTTCTCCAAGATAGACCGTATGATAGGATATAAAACAAGTCTCGATAAATTTAAGAAAATTGAAATTATATCAAGTACTCTCTCATATCACAGTGGAATAAAATTGGAAATCAACTCCAAAAGGAACCTTCGAAACCATGCAAATACATGGAAACTGAATAACCTGTTCATCAATAATCATTGGGTCAACAATGAAATCAAGATGGAAATTAAATAATTTGAACTGAACGATAATAGTGACACAGCCTATCAAAACCTCTGGGATATGGCAAAAGCAGTGCTAAGAGGAAAGTTCATAGCCTTAAATGCCTACATCAAAAATTCTGAAAAAGCACAAATAGACAATCTAAGGTCACATCTCAAGGAACTAGAGAAATAACGAACCAAACCTAAACCCAGCAGAAGAAAAGAAATAACCAAGATTAGAGCAGAGTATGAAATTGAAACAAAAAAGAAACAATAAAAAGATAAATGAAATAAAAAGCTTGTTCTTTGAAAAGATAAATAAAATAGATAGATCATTAGCAAGACTAACCAAGAAAAGAAGAGAGAAGATATAAATAAGCTCAATTAGAAATGAAATTGAAGATATTACAACTGACACCACAGAAATACAAAAGGTCATTTAAAGCTAGTATGAACATCTTTACTTGCATAATCTAGAAAACCTAGAAGAGATGGATGAATTTAACCACAATAAATGATTTTAAATAAATAAAGAATAAAGTCAACTCTTTTTTTTTTTTTTTTTTTGAGATGGAGTTTCACTCTTGTTGCCTAGACTGGAGTGCAATGGTGCAATCTTGGCTCACTGCAACTTCTGCCTCCTGGGTTCAAATGATTCTCCTGCCTCAGCCTCCCGAGTAGCTGGGACTACACGTGCGCATCACCATGCCCAGCTAATTTTTGTATTTTTAGTAGAGACAGAGTTTCACCATGTTGACCAAGATGGTCTCGATCTCTTGACCTTGTGATTCTCCGCCTCAGCCTCCCAAAGTGCTGGGATTACAGGCATGAGCCAACGGGTCCATCCTCAAAGCCAACTATTAATTAGTCATCTTAATGTCTTAATGTCTTTGTCTCCATCAACCACTACTGAATTCTTTGAAGTGGGATACCATTCAGCGTTGCACTCATACCCATTCGAGCATGTTTTTTTGTTTGTTTCATCTGTCTTACTTTATTTTTTACTTTATATTGAATGTCAGCTCTAGTACAAGAAGAAGCAGGGGATCAGTAAACAACCTGGACTGGAATTCAAGAGGCCAATGTTCTATTCCTTGAACTGGGAAAGTTTCCTCTCTGCTATGAGCCTGAGTTTTACCTTCTGTAACCTTCTCACTTTCCCAGCAATGCTTTGAGAACACAATATTACATAAAAGTAAGGACTAAATGGACGTGAAAGTGCCCTGCCAGCATTCATGAAGGGTAACAAGGATCCTTGGAATCTCTTTGGTTTTTCTTCCAATTAAAGAAAGAATCCTTCTGCACTAGTAGCAGCTTATAAATGAGTAATATATTATCAGATATATTTTTCTTCACATTCTTGATGCAACTCTTATAATGAGAGGATTAAATTGTAATTTTCTGTTAAAAAATATTAACACACCAACCTTTTCTCTAATCACGCTGTGTGCTTAATACTGATTTACACTGTTTTTTTTTTTTTTTTTTTTGATATGGAGTCTCGCTCTATCACCCAGGCTGGTGTGCAGTGATGCAATCTTGGCTCATTGCAAGCTCTGCCTTCCGGGTTCACACCATTCTCCTGCCTCAGCCTCCCGAGTAGCTGGGACTACAGGTGCCTGCCAGCACACCCGGCTATTTTTTTTTTGTATTTTTTAGTAGAAATGGGGTTTCACCATGTTAGCCAGGATGGTCTCAATCTCCTGACCTCATGATCCACCCACCTTGGCCTCCCAAAGTGCTGGGATTACAGGCGTGTAGGCCACTGTGCCTGGCCTACACTGGTCTTTTTT
This sequence comes from Trachypithecus francoisi, assembly GCF_009764315.1. NCBI lineage: Eukaryota > Metazoa > Chordata > Mammalia > Primates > Cercopithecidae > Trachypithecus > Trachypithecus francoisi. Next base: position 28,936,641 of record NW_022681471.1, read on the forward strand.
AAGAAAACTAAAACACAGAGTCTACCTGGGCATAAAATCTGTATTTAGAGAAAATAGAACAAAGAACCTCTTAAGAGACCAAGGATACATTTGCTTCCCTTAACATAATTCAAACAGCTTAGCTTTGGAAACTAGCCCTTTGTCTCATTGAGCTACAATTTCTAATTTATATGATTTTAAGAAAAATACTATGTCTTATCCATCCTTTCATCCCCAGAACACTTAGCAGAGTATCTGCCTTATAGAAGGAACTTAATAAATGACTTAATTAATGATTTAATCGATCAACATCCCTGTGGCAGTGGTGGAAGTTATGATGTTCATTTATTTGTTGATGGAATCAGACAACAGAGAGGCTGGAAAATTAGCCCAATACCAAAGAGAATGTTCTTACTTTAACTGTGCTGTGTCATTATCAATACCTTGGGAAGATAGGCTTAATTAGTTATATAGAATGCTTTCTTTATTAAGGCTAATATCAATTGGCAGTAAAATTCTGGGTCATATTGGTAAACAAAAATACATAAGCTTTGGAAAAAGAGATAATTACTAGCAGGAGCTACCATGGACTCACTAAAAACAAATTATGCCAAGCCTAACTGTTATGGAAAACAAAATTGCCACACATTTCACATCAAAGAGAGAAGTTGTTGACATTGTGTAGCTGAATTTCATCAAGGCACCAACAGACTATATCATGTGTCCATTATGCTACATGGAAAAATTAAATAGATTAGAGAATATTTATATGGCTTCTTAACTGGTTAAAATATATCCAAAGACTCTGCTTAGTAGATCAATATAAAACACTGATATAGTCTCTAAGGCTAATACCAGGCTTTGTCCTTAAATAATTATACTAAAAATAAAGACGTAGAAGACATGATTCAATGATATAGATAAAAATAATAGTCAATACATTGAATAACAGAAATAGAAAGCTTTATGTGGATTGGAATTATTAGAGTATAACATATAAGGATAAATTTAATAGGGATAAACAGAAATTCCTGCATTTGTGTCCAAAAATAAATACTATGGTACATAGGATTGAGGAGATTGGCTGGCCTATGGTTGTAAAAAAAATCTGCTAGATTTTAATTGATCAAAAAGCATTAAGGTAAGCCAAGTTGGCAATGCCATCACCAAATAGGCCAATTTTATTTTTAGGTTACATTAATGGAAGTGTGATGTGTAAAATGTCAGAGGTGATAGTCCCTGTTGTTCTGTGAGATAGCTTGAAAGCATCCAGAGTATTGTGTTCTTTACCAGATAACACAATTTAAGCTGGATATTAATAAAACTGGTAGACTACAGAGCAGCATTTCCCAAGCTGATCTATGGATTACTTGTATCCCAAGTGACAAGTGACTAGGTGTTTTGTGGAGGGGAGAAAAAGTCCCATGGTCAGAAAGGCTACACATGAAAACTGTTTCCTGGAGGTTGCAAGATGTCTGAATAGGAACAGTTCCAGTCTACAGCTCCCAGCGTGAGTCGTGCAGAAGATGGATGATTCCTGCATTTCCAACTGAGCTTTGAAGACAGTAGTGGTTCTCCCAGCATGGAGTTTGAGATCTGAGAACCGACAGACTGCCTCCTCAAGTGGGTTCCTAACCCCCTAGTAGCCTAACTGGGAGACATCTCTCAGTAGGGGCCGACTGACACCTCATACAGCCAGGTGACAGTCTGAGACGAAGCTTCCAGAGGAAGGATCAGGCAGCAACATTTGTCATTCTGCAATATTTGCTGTTCTGCAGCCTCCGCTGGTGATACCCAGGTAAACAGAGTGTGGAGTGGACTTCCAGCAAACTCCAACAGACCTGTAGCTGAGGGTCCTGACTGTTAGAAGGAAAACTAACAAACAGAAAGGACATCCACACAAAAACCCCATGTGTACGTCACCATCAATAAAGATCAAAGGTAGATAAAACCACAAAGATGGGGAGAAACCAGACTAAAAAAGCTGAAAATTCTAAAAATCAGAACGCCTCTTCTCCTCCAAAGGAACGCAGCTCCTCGCCAGCAATGGAACAAAGCTGGATGGAGAATGACTTTGATGAGTTGAGAGAAGAAGGCTTCAGACAATCAGTAATAACAAACTTCTCCAAGCTAAAGGAAGATGTTCAAACCCATCGCAAAGAAGCTGAAAACCTTGAAAAAAGATTAGACGAATGACTAACTAGAAGAAACAGTGTAAAGAAGACCTTAAATGACCTGATGGAGCTGAAAACCATGGCACGAGAACTACATGATGCATGTACAAGCTTCAGTAGCCAATTTGATCAAGTGGAAGAAAGGGTACCAGTGATTGAAGATCAAATTAAAGAAATGAAGTGAGAAGACAAAGTTAGAGAAAAAAGAGTAAAAAGAAATGAACAAAGCCTGCAAGAAATATGGGACTATGTGAAACGACCAAATCTACATCTGACTGGTGTATCTGAAAGTGATGAGAGAATGGAATCAAGTTGGAAAACACTCTTCAGGATATTATTCAGGAGTACGTACCCAACCTAGCAAGGCAGGCCAACATTCAAATTCAGGAAATATAGAGAATGCCACAAAGATACTCCTCGAGAAGAGCAACTCCAAACCACATAATTGTAAGATTCACCAAAGTAGAAATGAAGGAAAAAATGATAAGGGCAGCCAGAGAGAAAGGTTGGGTTATCCACAAAGGGAAGTCCGTCAGACTAACAGTGGATCTCTCAGCAGAAACTCTACAAGCCAGAAGAGTAGGGGCCAACATTCAGCATTCTTAAAGAAAAGAATTTTCAACCGAGAATTTCATATCCAGCCAAACTAAGCTTCATAAGTGAAGGAGAAATAAAATCCTTTACAGACATACAAATGCTGAGAGACTTTGTCACCACCAGGCCTGCCTTACAAGACCTCCTGAGGGAAGTATTAACATGGAAAGGAACAACCGGTACCAGCCACTGCAAAAACATGACAAATTGTAAAGACCATCAATGCTAGGAAGAAACTGCATCAACTAATGGGCAAAGTAACCAGCTAACATCATAATGACAGGATCAAATTCACATATAACAATATTATCCTTAACTGTAAATGGGCTAAATGCTCCAATTAAAAGACACAGACTGGCAAATTGGAGAGAATCAAGATCATCAGTGTGCTGTATTCAGGAGACCCATCTCACGTGCAGAACACACATAGGCTCAAAATAAAGGGATGGAGAAAGATCTACCAAGCAAATGGAAAACAAAAAAAATCAGGGGTTGCAATCCTAGTCTCTGATAAAACAGACTTTAAGCAACAAAAATCAAAAGAGACAAAGAAGGCCATTACATAATGGTAAAGGGATCAATTCAACAAGAAGAGCTAACTACCCAAAATATATATGCACCCAATACAGGAGCACCCAGATTCATAAAGCAAGTCCTTAGAGACTTACAAAGAGAATTAGACTCCCATACAATAATAATGGGGGACTTAAACACCCCACTGTCAACATTAGACAGATCAAGCTAACAAGGATATCCAGGAATTGAACTCAGCTCTGCACCAAGCAGACCTAATAGACATCTACAGAACTCTCCAACCCAAATCAACAGAATATACATTCTTCTCAGCACCACATCGCACTTATTCCAAAATTGAACACATAGTTGGAAGTAAAGCACTCCTCAGCAAATGTAAAACAATAGAAATTATAACAAAGTGTCTCGCAGACCACAGTGCAATCAAACTAGAACTCAGGGTTAAGAAACTCAATCAAAACCGCTCAACTACATGGAAAATGAACAACCTACTCCTGAATGACTACTGGGTACATAACGAAATGAAGGCAGATATAAAGATGTTCTTTGAAACCAAGGAGAACAAAGACACAACATACCAGAACCTCTGGAACATATTTAAAGCAGTGTGTAGAGGGAAATTTATAGCATTAAATGCCCACAAGAGAAACCAGGAAAGATCTAAAATTGACATCACATTTAAAAGAACTAGAAAAGTAGGAGCAAACACATTCAAAAGCTAGCAGAAGGCAAGAAATAACTAAGATCAGAGCAGAACTGAAGGAGATAGAGACACAAAGCACCCTTCAAAAAAAATCAATGAATCCAGGAGCTGGTTTTTTGAAAAGATCAGCAAAATTGATAGACCGCTAGCAAGACTAATAAAGAAGAAAAGAGAGAAGAATCAAATACACACAATAAAATTGATAAAGGGTATATCACCACTGATGCTACAGAAATACAAACTACCATAAGAGAATACTATAAACACCTCTATGCAAATAAACTAGAAAATATGGAAAGAATGGATGAATTCCTGGACACATACACCCTCCCAAGAGTAAACCAGGAAGAAGTTGAATACCTGAATAGACCAAGTGCAGGCTCTGAAATTGAGGCAATAATTAAAAGCCTGGCAACCAAAAAATGTCTAGGACCAAATGGATTCACAGCTGAATTCTGCCAGAGGTACAAGGAGGAGCTGGTACCATTCCTTCTGAAACTATTCCAATCAATAGAAAAAGAGGGAATCCTCCCTAACTCATTTTATGAGGCCAGCATCATTATGATACCAAAGCCTGGCAGAGACACAACACAAAAGGAGAATTTTAGACCAATATCCCTGATGAACATTGATGCAAAAATCCTCAATAAAATACTGGCAAACCAAATCCAGCAGCACATCAAAAAGCTTATCCACCCCAATCAAGTTAGCTTCATCCCTGAGATGCAAGGCTGGCTCAACATATGCAAATCAATAAACGTAATCCATCATATAAACAGAACCAAAGACAAAAACCACATGATTATCTCAATAGATGCAGAAAAGGCCTTCGACAAAATTCAACAGCTCTTCATGCTAAAAACTCTCAATACAGTAGGTATTGATGGGTTATATCTCAAAACAATAAGAGCTATTTATGACAAACCCTCAGCCAATATCATACTGAATGGGCAAAAACTGGAAGCATTCCCTTTGAAAACTGGCACAAGACAGGGATGCCCTCTCTCACCACTCCTACTCAACATAGTGTTTGGAAAAAAAACACAGTGTTGGAAGTTCTGGCCAGGGCAATCAGGCAGGAGAAAGAAATAAAGGGTATTCAATTAGGAAAAGAGGAAATCAAATTGTCCCTGTTTGCAGATGACATGATTGTGTATTGAGAAAACCCCATCGTCTCAGCCCAAAGTCTCCTTAAGCTGATAAGCAACTTCAGCAAAGTCTCAGGATAAAAAATCAATGTGAAAAAATCACAAGCTTTCTTGTACACCAATAACAGACAAACAGGGAGCCAAATAATGAGTGAAGTCCCATTCACAATTGCTTTGAAGAGAATAAAATACCTAGAAATCCAACTTACAAGGGATGTGAAGGACCTCTTCAAGCAGAATTACAAACCACTGCTCAACGAAATAAAAGAGGGCACAAACAAATGGAAGAACATTCCACGCTCATGGATAGGAAGAATCAATATCGTGAAAATGGCCATACTGCCCAAGGTAATTTATAGATTCAATGGCATTCCCATCAAGCTACCAATGACTTTCTTCACAGAATTGGAAAAAACTACTTTAAAGTTCACATGGAACCAAAAAAGAGTCCGCATTGCCAAGAAAATCCTAAGTCAGAAGAACAAAGCTGGAGGCATCATGCTACCTGACTTTAAACGATACTATAAGACTACAGTAACCAAAACAGCATGGTACTGGTACCAAAACAGAGATACAGACCAATGGAACAGAACAGAGCCCTCAGAAATAATACCACACATTGACAACCATATGATCTTTGACAAACCTGACAAAAACAAGAAATGGGGAAAGGATTCCCTATTTAATAAATGGTGCTGGGAAAATTGGCTAGCCATAAGTAGAAAGCTGAAACTGAATCCCCTCCTTACACCTTATACAAAAATTAATTCAAGATGGATTAAAGACTTAAATGTTAGACCTAAGACCATAAAAACTCTAGAAGAAAACCTAGGCAATACCACTCAGGACATAGGCATGGGCAAGGGCTTCATGACTAAAACACCAAAAGCAATGACAACAAAAGCCAAAATTGACAAATGGGATCTAATTAAACTAAAGAGCTTCTGCACAGCAAAGGAAACTACTATCAGAGTGAACAGGGAACCTACAGAATGGGAGAAAATTTTTACAGTCTACCCATCTGACAAAAGGCTAATATCCATAATCTACAAAGATCTTAAACAAATTTACAAGAAAAAATCAAACAACCCCCTCGAAAAGTGGGCGAAATATATGAACACACGCTTCTCAAAGAAGACATTTATGCAGCTGACAGACACATGAAAAAAATTCCCAGTATCACTGGCCATCAGAGGAATGTAAATCAAAACCACAATGAGATACCATCTCACACCAGTTAGAATGGGAATCATTAAAAAGTCAGGAAACAACTGGTGCTGGAGAGGATGTAGAGAAATAGGAACACTTTCACACTATTGGTGGGACTGTAAACTAGTTCAACCATTGTGGAAGACAGTGTGGCAATTCCTCAAGGATCTAGAACTAGAAATACCATTTGATCCAGCCATCCCATTACTGGGTGTATACCCAAAGGATTATAAATCATGCTGCTATAAAGACACATGCACACGTATGTTTATTGTGGCACTATTCACAATAGCAAAGACTTGTAACCAACACAAATGTCCATCAATGACAGACTGGATTAAGAAAATGTGGCACATATGCACCATGGAATACTATGTAGCCATTAAAAAGGATGAGTTCATGTCCTTTTGGGGACATGGATGCATCTGGAAACCTTCATTCTGAGCAAACTATTGCAAGAACAGAAAACCAAACACCACATGTTCTCACTCATAGGTGGGAATTGAACAATTAGGACACTTGGACAGAGGAAGGGGAACATCACACACCACGACCTGTTGTGGGGTGGGGGGAGTGGGGAGGGATAGCATTAGGAAATATGCCTAAGGTACATCACGAGTTAATGGGTGCAGCACACCAACATGGCACATGTATACATATGTAACAAACCTGCACGTTGTGCACATGTACCCCCAAAACACTGTTTCCTATGTACTCATAATTACTATTAACATAAAAAGGAATCTTTGTAGTCTTGCATTAAAAATCCATTTGACTTTGTTAAGCTACCTAAACATTTGACAAAACAATTTCGTTTTTCAAAACACTGGATCACTTGTTGATTTCTCACAGGATGTTAATATTCGGGAACACAGTTTGAGGAATGTTGACTGAGAAGACAGTGATCAGGACTGTGAAACACCCCGAAACCAGAAAACATGAAGGACACTTGAAGACACTGAAGATAGAATTCCCCTCAAATTTCCAGAGGCTCATCACATAAAAATAGACTTTGGAAGGAAAAAAAAAGCCAACTCTTCCATAATTAAAACTGGCACCATGAATTAAAAGGGACCATCTACAGAACTTCTTAGGAGGTTTAAAGTGGGAGCACTAACTCACTTATTAGAGGTAATCAAGCAGAAGCTAGATAGCTAAGTATCAGCAATGCTACAAAAGGGATTATCATCCTCGAAGAGAGGCTGGTTCAGAAAAAAGATTGGGTTTCTTCATGAGTTAACATTCTGTACCTCACTAACCAGCTCATGGACATCTTATGATTTAACAGGCACTTCAACTGGAAATGTTCTGCGATGTAGAGTAATTCAGTAATGAGTTGAAATTCCATGAAAGTGTTTGCCCAGGGACACACAGAATGCAGTTCTTGGTAAAGTAAATATCAAATACCACACTTAATTTCATACCAGCCAACTATTGAACAGTAGGGTCCCAAGTACAGCAGTGAAACAATAGATTTACCAGTTTAGAATCATCAAGCTGAAGAATGAAGGAGGTGAAATCTAAACTCATTTACAGCTCAACAAGTAAAAGGACAGGAAGAGATTTGACTAAAGTTGACAAGTCATGCTGGTAGAGCTAAAACTAAAGTCTTCTCTCAGTCCATGACTCTTCACACCACTCCAGTGGCTACCAAACCCCTGATGTACTATGTTCCAGGATCAACCTGGAATCCCCTCAATAATAAACTCATCTTTAGATTTTAATATACACCTAATTAATATTAAATAAATCTACATTTAGTCATTGAAGTTTTCTCTGAAGAGTCAAGTGCCCCATCAGCCAAGTTTTGAGTTGGTGTGTTACACTACCACACATCTTCTTTAATTCACCACTATGCCCATTAACTTGATGACTCATTTTCTATTTAACTTCCTTTTAGCTAGAAATCAAAACAGCCCATCAAAATGCTGTAGTTATCTCCTGAATGTCAAAGGAGTCTTTCTTAAACACAAGATCACATCTGCTTTTCATTTTGAAAACAATTCTGTGTGCTGTTTCTTATCCAATACTATAAACATTGTTTTGTCAAATATCCTACTAATGTGACTTTTTAGTTATCTTATTAATATGGCTTCTCTCTTCATAATTCATAGAAGACAGAATGCCTACAACCACTAATTCATTCCCCGTGTTCCTTTTCCTGGTAGAGAATGAAAACTGTTTCTCAAAAAAAGCTCTGCTAAGATTGCTAATTGGGAGAGATTGTGCCCTTTCTGTCCACCTTGTGTTCATTATTTCAGTTACAGCAAGTAGTTTCCCAAGCACGTTCTTTCCCAGTACTTAGGTGGAAGAAAGGGAAGAAAACAAACTCCCACTTACTGAGCATCTATTTGATAGGTTATTTACACAATTTATTTTCTTAATCCTCAGAACAACTTGGCAAGGTATCTCAACCTTTTTTTACAGATGAGAAAACAGACTTGGGAAAAGCAAGAAAGTGCTCCATGATTAGACAGCTAGAACACCTGGCAGAGACCGGACTGACCTCTTGGTCTGCCTGCCTGTAAAAGTCCTGTTTTCTGGTGCAAACCCTGTTTGAAGGGGCAAAGATCCATGCCAACGCAGAGGCCTGAGTAGACAAAAGCTGCCTTGCAATGAGCAGGACCCAGGTCCTAGAGTGTTTTTGCTTTAACCCACAAGCATCATCTTGCTTCTCATTTTAAAATTTTTTGGTCAGAAATTCTCTTCGGAGGCTTTGAAATTCAAATTCAGCAACTTTAATCATGCTACTTACTGAAAATTTCTTCCTAATGGCATACATTATCCACCCATCACAACTCCCTTTGCACAAGCCAATCTTGTGTAGATTACTACATGTAGTAGAATCATTTGGATAAGAACTGTGAGCTGAGAATTGGCCATTGTTTTTCTTCACTGGGGCAATTTTGTGATCTTTGGCATTGCTTAGAGGCCAAAGATCTGGGTGTGGTACTGGTAGAAAGCACCAAAGCTTTTAGTGGATACATGAGACTGGTATAATAAAATTGAAGAATTGAAAAATTTATATACATGGCAGCTTTTCTCACAGGACATTTGCTGAATTCTGAGGTTGCACAAGAGGCTGAAGAGGCAGGCCAAAAAATTCAGAAAAGGAGAACAAAATATCCTGTAGCCTTGCAGTGCTTATGAAACAAATACTCATCAGGGAGAGGAGGACTGAAAACAAAAAAGGCAAGAGTTGAAAGCCTTAGAAAAGATCTACTATCACTTTTCACCTTAGGCCACTGATCAGTTCTAGGCAAAGAAAGAGGCTGAGTCCATATCTAACAACTGAAAAGAGGCCACTGCAGGGAGACAGAGAAGCCAGAAGAAAATTGGAGTTCAAATGGGGATACAATGACAAAATTGCAGATTAGAGGGGTCCCAACCACATGGAGAGTTTCTCAGGCCTTGGAAAAAAATTGGAGATGTTCAAAAGTAGAAGGCTAAGGAGATAAGCAGATAACATTTGAATGGCACAACAATCTCTATTTCAGTGCTAAGGAGAAGAGACCAAAGAAGATTTAGGTTAAAAGCCTTGGAGGGCTACAACCTAGGAACATAGCAGAATGGGAAGTGAATTCAGTCTTACCAAAACTGAATCCAAGCCTCAACTTAGATCAGTCTCTGAATTGAATTGATTGGTCTCTTACTTTACTTGCCCAGAAGAAGAAGGGTGAAATATCCTGGTGGAAGACAACATCATTTGAATGCTCTTTTTTTTTTTTACAACATAAAACATACAGTCAAAATGTACTATGCAGTTATCCCTTGCTATCTGTGGGGGATTAGTTCCAGAACTTCCTGTAGATACCAAAATCCATACGTGCTGAAGTTCCCTATATAAAATGGCATGGTATTTGCATATAACCTATGCACATCCTCCTATATACTTTAAATCATCTCTAGATTATTTATTATACCTAATACAATGTAACTGGCATGTAAATTGTTGTTAAACTGTGTTCTTTAGGCAATAACAACAATAAAATCCATACATGTTTAGTATGCATGCAATTTTCTTCAAATATTTTTAATCCATGGCTGGTTGAATCTACAGATGCAGAAACCATGGATAGGGAGGCTAACTGTACACACACACACACACACACACACATACACATAAATTAAATAACAATTTAATTAAACCAATAAAAGGCAAGAAACAAGACAAAAAGGAACATGAGAAGGTGGGCAGGTAGAAAATAAATATTGAGGGCGGAACAAGATGGCCGAATAGGAACAGCTCCAGTCTCCAACTCCCGGCGCGAGCGACACAGAAGACCGGTGATTCCTGCATTTTCAACTGAGGTACTGGGGTCATCTCACTGGGGAGTGCCAGACAATCGGTGCTGGTCAGCTGCTGCAGCCTGACCAGCGAGAGCTGAAGCAGGGCGAGGCATTGCCTCACCTGGGAAGCGCAAGGGGGAAGGGAATCCCTTTTCCTAGCCAGGGGAACTGAGACACACAACACCTGGAAAATCGGGTAACTCCCACCCCAATACCGTGCTTTAAGCAAATGGGCACAGAAGAATATATCCCTCACCTGGCCGGGAGGGTCCCACACCCACGGAGCCTCCCTCATTGCTAACACAGCAGTCTGCGGCGATCTAACCGCAAGGAAGCAGTGAGGCTGGGGGAGGGGCGCCCGCCATTGCTGAGGCTTAAATAGGTAAACAAAGCTGCTGGGAAGCTCGAACTGGGTGGAGCTCACAGCAGCTCAAGGAAGCCTGCCTGTCTCTGTAGACTCCACCTCTGGGGACAAGGCACAGCTAAAAAAGAACAGGGGAAGCAGCAGAGGCCTGTGCAGACGCGAACGACGCTGTCTGACAGCTTTGAAGAGAGCAGTAGATCTCCCAACACAGAGGTTGAGATCTGAGAACGGACAGACTGCCTGCTCAAGTGGGTCCTTGACCCCTGAGTAGCTAACTGGGAGACATCCCCCACTAGGGGCAGTCTGACACCCCACACCGCACAGGGTGGAGTACACCCCTGAGAGGAAGCTTCCAAAGGAAGAATCAGACAGGTACACTCGCTGTTCAGCAGTATTCTATCTTCTGCAACCTCTGCTGCTGATACCCAGGAAAACAGGGTCTGGAGTGGACCTCAAGCAATCTCCAACAGACCTACAGCTGAGGGTCCTGACTATTAGAAGGAAAACTACCAAACAGGAAGGACACCTATACCAAAACCCCATCAGTACGTCACCATCATCAAAGACCAGAGGCAGATAAAACCACAAAGATGGGGAAGAAGCAGGGCAGAAAAGCTGGAAATTCAAAAAATAAGAGTGCATCTCCCCCTGCAAAGGAGTGCAGCTCATCACCAGCAAGGATCAAAGCTGGTCAGAGAATGACTTTGACGAGATGAGAGAAGAAGGCTTCAGTCCATCAAACTTCTCAGAGCTAAAGGAGGAATTACGTACCCAGCGCAAAGAAACTAAAAATCTTGAAAAAAGAGTGGAAGAATTGATAGCTAGAATAATTAATGCAGAGAAGGTCATAAATGAAATGACAGAGATGAAAACCATGACACGAGAAATACGTGACAAATCCACAAGCTTCAGTAACCGACTTGATCAACTGGAAGAAAGAGTATCAGGGATTGAGGATCAAATGAATGAAATGAAGCGAGAAGAACCAAAAAAAAAGAAAAAGAAGGAAAAGAAATGAACAAAGCCTACAGAAGTATGGGATTATGTAAAAAGACCAAATCTACGTCTGATTGGGGTGCCTGAAAGTGAGGGGGAAAATGGAACCAAGTTGGAAAACACTCTTCAGGATATCATCCAGGAGAACTTCCCCAACCTAGTAGGGCAGGCCAACATTCAAATTCAGGAAATACAGAGAACGCCACAAAGATACTCCTCCAGAAGAGCAACTCCAAGACACATAATTGCCAGATTCACCAAAGTTGAAATGAAGGAAAAAATCTTAAGGGCAGCCAGAGAGAAAGGTCGGGTTACCCACAAAGGGAAGCCCATCAGACTAACAGCAGACCTCTTGCAGAAACTCTACAAGCCAGAAGAGAATGGAGGCCAATATTCAACATTCTTAAAGAAAAGAATTTTAAACCCAGAATTTCATATCCAGCCAAACTAAGTTTCATCAGTGAAGGAGAAATAAAATCCTTTACAGATAAGCAAATGCTTAGAGATTTTGTCACCACCAGGCCTGCCGTTACAAGAGACCCGGAAGGAAGCCCTCAACATGGAAAGGAACAACCGGTACCAGCCATTGCAAAAACATGCCAAAATGTAAAGACCATCGAGGCTAGGAAGAAACTGCATCAACTAACGAGCAAAATAACCAGTTAATATCATAATGACAGGATCAAGTTCACACATAACAATATAACCTTAAATGTAAATGGACTAAATGCTCCAATTAAAGACACAGACTGGCAACTGGATAAAGAGTCAAGACCCATCAGTCTGCTGTACTCAGGAGACCCATCTCACATGCAGAGACATACAGGCTCAAAATAAAGGGATGGAGGAGATCTACCAAGCAAATGGAGAACAAAAAAAAGCAGGGGTTGCAATCCTAGTCTCTGGTAAAACAGACTTTAAACCATCAAAGATCAAAAGAGACAAAGAAGGCCATTACATAATGGTAAAGGGATCAATTCAACAGGAAGAGCTAACTATCCTAAATATCTATGCACCCAATACAGGAGCACACAAATTCATAAAGCAATCCTTAGAGACTTACAAAGAGACTTAGACTCCCATACAATAATAATGGGAGACTTTAACACTCCACTGTCAACATTAGACAGATCAACGAGACAGAAAGTTAACAAAGATATCCAGGAATTGAACTCATCTCTGCACCAAGCGGACTTAATAGACATCTATAGAACTCTCCACCCCAAATCAACAGAATATACATTCTTCTCAGCACCACATCACACTTATTCCAAAATTGACCACATAATTAGAAGTAAAGCACTCCTTAGCAAATGTAAAAGAACAGAAATATAACAAACTGTCTCTCAGACCACAGTGCAATCAAACTAGAACTCAGGACTAAGAAACTCAATCAAAACCGCTCACTACATGGAAACTGAACAACCTGCTCCTGAATGACTACTGGGTACATAACGAAATGAAGTCAGAAATAAAGATGTTCTTTGAAACCAATGAGAACAAAGATACAACATACCAGAATCTCTGGGACACATTTAAAGCAGTGTGTAGAGGGAAATTGATAGCACTAAATGCCCACAAGAGAAACCAGGAAAGATCTAAAATTGACACCCTAACATCACAATTAAAAGAACTAGAGAAGCAAGAGCAAACACATTCAAAAGCTAGCAGAAGGAAAGAAATAACTAGATCAGAGCAGAACTGAAGGAGATAGAGACACAAAAAACGCTCCAAAAAATCAATGAATCCAGGAGTTGGTTTTTTGAAAAAATCAACAAAATTGACAGACCGCTAGCAAGACTAATAAAGAAGAAAAGAGAGAGGAATCAAATAGACGCAATAAAAAATGATAAAGGGGATATCACCACGGACCCCACAGAAATACAAACTACCATCAGAGAATACTATAAACACCTCTATGCAAATCAACTAGAAAATCTAGAAGAAATGGATAATTTCCTGGACACTTACACTCTTCCAAGACTAAACCAGGAAGAAGTTGAATCCCTGAATAGACCAATAGCAGGCTCTGAAATTGAGGCAATAATTAATACCTACCAACCAAAAAAGTCCAGGACCAGATGGATTCACAGCTGAATTCTACCAGAGGTACAAAGAGGAGCTGGTACCATACCTTCTGAAACTATTCCAATCAATAGAAAAAGGGAATCCTCCCTAACTCATTTTATGAGGCCAACATCATCCTGATACCAAAGCCTGGCAGAGACACAACAAAAAAGAAAATTTTAGACCAATATCCCTGATGAACATCGATGCAAAAATCCTCAATAAAATACTGGCAAACCGGATTCAGCAGCACATCAAAAAGCTTATCCACCATGATCTAGTGGGTTTCATCCCTGGAATGCAAGGCTGGTTCAACATTTGCAAATCAATAAACGTAATCCAGCATATAAACAGAACCAAAGACAAGAACCACATGATTATCTCAATAGATGCAGAAAAGGCTTTTGACAAAATTCAACAGCCTTCATGCTAAAAACGCTCAATAAATTCGGCATTGATGGAACGTACCTCAAAATAATAAGAGCTATTTATGACAAACCCACTGTCAATATCATACTGAATGGGCAAAAACTGAAAAAATTCCCTTTGAAAACTGGCACAAGATAGGGATGCCCTCTCTCACCACTCCTATTCAACATAGTCTTGGAAGTTCTGGCTAGGGCAATCAGGCAAGAGAAAGAAATAAAGGTATCCAGTTAGGAAAAGAAGAAGTCAAATTGCCCTGTTTGCAGATGACATGATAGTATATTTAGAAAACCCCATTGTCTCAGCCCAAAATCTCCTTAAGCTGATAAGAACTTCAGCAAAGTCTCAGGATACAAAATCAATGTGCAAAAATCACAAGCATTCTTATACACCAGTAACAGACAACAGAGAGCCAAATCAGGAATCAACTTCCATTCACAATTGCTTCAAAGAGAATAAAATACCTAGGAATCCAACTTACAAGGGATGTAAAGGACCTCTTCAGGGAGAACTACAAACCTCTGCTCAGTGAAATAAAAGAGGACACAAACAAATGGAAGAATATACCATGCTCACGGATAGGAAGAATCAATATCGTGAAAATGGCCATACTGCCCAAGGTTATTTATAGATTCAATGCCATCCCCATCAAGCTACCAATGAGTTTCTTCACAGAATTGGAAAAAAAACGCTTTAAAGTTCATATGGAACCAAAAAAGAGCCCGCATTGCCAGACAATCCTAAGTCAAAAGGACAAAGCTGGAGGCATCACGCTACCTGACTTCAAACTATACTACAAGGCTACAGTAACCAAAACAGCATGGTACTGGTACCAAAACAGAGATATAGACCAATGGAACAGAACAGAGTCCTGAGAAATAATACCACACATCTACAGCCATCTGATCTTTGACAAACCTGACAAAAACAAGAAATGGGGAAAGGATCCCTATTTAATAAATGGTGCTGGGAAAATTGGCTAGCCATAAGTAGAAAGCTGAAACTGGATCCTTTCCTTACTCCTTATACGAAAATTAATTCAAGATGGATTAGAGACTTAAGTGTTAGACCTATTACCATAAAAACCCTAGAAGAAAACTAGGTAGTACCATTCAGGACATAGGCATGGGCAAGGACTTCATGTCTAAAACACCAAAAGCAACGGCAGCAAAAGCCAAAATGACAAATGGGATATGATTAAACTAAAGAGCTTCTGCACAGCAAAAGAAACTACCATCAGAGTGAACAGGCAACCTACAGAATGGGAGAAAATTTTTGCAATCTACTCATCTGACAAAGGGCTAATATCCAGAATCTACAAAGAACTCAAAAAAATTACAAGAAAAAAAACAACAACCCCATCAAAAAGTGGGCAAAGGATATGAACAGACATTTCTCAAAAGAAGACATTCATACAGCCAACAGACACATGAAAAAATGCTCATCATCACTCCCATCAGAGAAATGCAAATCAAAACCACAATGAGATACCATCTCACACCAGTTAGAATGGCGATCATTAAAAAGTCAGGAAACAACAGGTGCTGGAGAGGATGTGGAGAAATAGGAACACTTTTACACTGTTGGTGGGATTGTAAACTAGTTCAACCATTATGGAAAACAGTATGGCAATTCCTCAAGGATCTAGATCTAGATGTACCATATGACCCAGCCATCCCATTACTGGGTATATATCCAAAGGATTATAATCATGCTGCTATAAAGACACATGCACACATATGTTTATTGCGGCACTATTCACAATAGCAAAGACTTGGAATCAACCCAAATGTCCATCAGTGACAGACTGGATTAAGGAAATGTGGCACATATACACCATGGAATATTATGCAGCCATTAAAAAGGATGAATTTGCATCCTTTGTAGGGACATGGATGCAGCTGGAAACCATCATTCTTAGCAAACTATCACAAGAACAGAAAACCAAACAGCGCATGTTCTCACTCATAGGTGGGAACTGAACAATGAGATCACTTGGACTCGGGAAGGGGAACATCACACATCGGGGCCTATCATGGGGAGGCGGAAGGGGGAGGGATTGCATTGGGAGTTATACCTGATATAAATGATGAATTGATGGGTGCTGACGAGTTGATGGGTGCAGCACACCAACATGGCACAAGTATACATATGTAACAAACCTGCACGTTATGCACGTGTACCCTAGAACTTAAAGAATAATAAAAAAAATTAAAAAAAGAAAGAAAATAAATATTAAGGTGATATGAACAATTTTTTGATAAATTACTTTAAATGTAATTAAGCTAAGTACTCCAAGTAAAGGCTAAGAATTTCAAACTGAATAAAACAACAAAATCCAACTGTCAGCTGCTAAGAAGAGAAACATTTAAATATAAGGAACATAAAGTGTGAAAACAAAGGATGGATGAAGATGAACAACGCAAACACTAACTTCACCCCCACCACTTTCCAAAAAGAAGTGTAGCTTGACTGATTGTAGTCAACATAGACTTTAGGCAAAAAGCAATATCAAAATAAAGAATGATCTTCAAAATCAGACAAAATATCAGACAGAGCTATAATCAGACAAAAATATCACAATCGATCTTATGCAGTTAATATTATAAATGTGTATGTGTAAAAATTGAGAGATGCAAAAGGAGAAATATACACATTACAAATCAGATAAAATGATATTTTTAAAATGATATAATTCAGCTGGATTTTGAATGCAGCTAAATCACTGTTTAGATGAAATATATAGCTTTTTCTTCATTAGAAAAACAGAAAGACTGAAAATAAATGGGATTTTATATTTATATTTATATAAATATTTACATTTATTATCAAAACTGAAACAAAGACATTGCAAAAAAAGGAAAATGATAGATCAATGTCTATCATTAAAAGTGATGCAAAATTTCAAAGAAAATACTAGTAAGTGAAATACAATGATATATAAAATAATGCATCATGATCAAACAGTTTATTTATGGAATGCAAGGGTGGTTTATCATTCATAATTTAATTCATGATATAATTTAATTCATTAAAAGAACAGAAAAATGGGAAAAAAATCACATGGTAATCTTGATAGGTATAGAAATAAGCATTTGATAAAATGCAGTTTATTCTTACATTTGCCAGTACACTAGGAAGAGAAAAGAACTTTCTTAATCATATAAAAAAATTTACAAAGTAAACCTACAACAAATTCCATTATAATGGTGAAATATCAAAAGCTTTCCACTGAAATAAGAAACAAAAGAAGGATAGCTGCTATTACTTCTTCTGTTCTACTGTGATTGAAGATGATATGAATTTGTATGCAGAAAATCTAAAAGACATTGTAGACAAATGTCGGAATTAATAAGTCAGTACAAGAAGGCTTCTAGATACAAGGACAATGTGCAAAACCAATCATATCTCTACATACCTACAACAAATTTTATTTTATCTTTCTTTTGCCCTAATCCTCCTATATTGAAGAACAAATTTTTTTAAATGGCATGAAAAATCATATCTCAAGGCATAGATCAAGCAAAAATATGTAAGACCTCGAAAGTGAAAAGGCCAAAACATTACTGAGAGAAATTACAGAATAAAATAAAGAGGAATATACTAATTTATGAATTAGAACATTCAGTATTATAAAAATTTTTTAAAACGCCATAAGTTTACTTATATATTCAATATGAAGCCAAACTAAGTAGATTTTTTTCTCAGAAAATGATAAGTTGATTATAAAATTTATCTAGAAATTCGAAGGGCCATGAATAATCAAGATAATCTTGAAAATAACAAGGTTGGATGACTTATATTACCAGATATTAAACCTATCATAAATATATAGTAATTAAGATGGAAGTGACATTTATCATGAGAATGAAGGTTGGCCTAAACATATGTAAATCAATCATTGTTATTTACTATATCAACACACTAAAAAGAACAATTATATAACTAGCCTAATAGACACAGAAAGAACAACTGAAAAATTCTGACATTCCTGTTAAAAAATTTTTGCAAACTAGGAGTAGAAGAAAACTTCTCAAAATTGATAAATTTCATCTAGGAAAAACCTACACCTATCATCATATCTAATGTTGAAAGACTGAACGCTTTCTCCCTAAGATCACGAACAAGACAATGGTGTCTGCTTTCACCATGTCTATTCAACATTATATGTGAAGTCTACTCAGTGCAATAAAGAAGATAAAAGAGCATCCATATTGCACAGGAAGAATTAAAATGGTCTTTCTTCCTATAGGACATAATCATTTAAGCATATTATCTGATCAATCTACAAAAAAGCTACTAGAGGTTTCACTTCTGATATGAAAACATGAGGAACTCTGCAGACCTGCTCTTCAGTGAAACGGAAATTTATTATTATTATTGTTCCTTTCTGTGGAGAATGGGGTCTGGCTATGTTGCCCAGCCTGGTCCCAAACTCCTGGGCTCAAGCTATCTTCATACCTTTGCCTCCCTAAGTGCTGGGATTACAGGTGTGAGCCACTATGCCTGGTCTAAAATTTATTTTTGAAACAACAAAATAAAGTTTCTGAAAATGCTCCTATGGGCATACATAAAGTTAAAAAAATTTATTCAAGAAAAAATGTATTGAAGAAAATCTAAAACTGAGTAAGAAAGCAAGAGGCTAGAATATTTAAATCGAGAACCATTCCCACCCATCCCCCAGCTCAGTGAAACAGAAACTCTATTCTAGATGTGTGCAACCAAGAGCACAGGGCTCTCTCTTCCCCCATCTCCCAGTTGAAGAGCTATCTTCCTGGGAAAGGCACCACACCAGCATTTCTCATCCAGGAATAAGCTACCTGTTGCTGAGCTAAATTCTAGGCAACTTTGGCTGAGAGTTTCTTCCTTTCCTGCTCCCAGCCCTCACTTATGGCATGGAGACTCTAACTTGGGCATAGCACTGCTGAGAGTACTGTGGCCTCAAGTTCTCTTGATCTGGCTAATGGAGCAGTGATCCATGCTGAAAAATGCAAGCTGAGGAGACCTGGGGCCACTGCCATCACCCCTCTACCAAGCACTCAGCAACTAACATAGGGTCGTTCATCAGAGAAAAGTATGCCTTGTTCTCACCTCAAGAACTAGAACCATAGCTTAAGAGATTTTGCCCAAGAGAGAAGCAGACCATAGAAGAGACAGCATCAGATCATTCCCCAAAGTAACTGACTTCATTTGCAACAAAGTATGGAGAAGTTCAAGCCTAGGGGTGCTCTCAAAAACAATGGAGACTGTAGTGAAAGGCAATTAGGAGAAAACGGAAGGATACATTGGACATATAGGCTAAACTGTAGACCAGCTAGTTTGCTGGAGAGAAACTGGGAAAAAGAAAGCTAGAAGGAGCCCTTCTGCAGTCAGAACAAATACCAAACAAACCTTTAACCTCTAGAACTATTAAAAGCTTCAAGTAATTTTTTAAATGTTATTTTTATAGAGTTAAGTGTACAAGTGCAGTTGTGTTACATGGATATATTGCATAGTGGTGATGTCTGGGCTTTTACTATACCCACCATCTGAAACTTCAAATTTTTTTTTTTTCGGAGACTGAGTCCCTTTCTGTTTACCCAGGCTGAAGTACAGTGGCACAGTTATGGCTCACTGCCTCTAATTCGTGAGCTCAAGTGATCCTGCTACCTCAGCCTCTTGAGTAGCTGGGACTACGGTTGCATGCTACCATGCCCAGCAAATTTTTTTTATTGCTTTGTAGAGACAGGGTCTCACTATGTTGCCCAGGTTGGTCTTAAACTCCTAGCCTCAAGCGATCCTCCTGCCTTAACCTCCCAAAGTGTTGGGATTACAGGGGTGAGCCACAGCATCCTGCCAATTTCAAAGTTTTTTGAAGTATATTTTCTTAATGTATTTAGCACTGGGGTCCAAGGAAAGGAACAACTGTTGGCCCCCAAAAGGGCTGTTACTGAGACCTATGTTAAAGGCTTTTTGTATCCCACCCCACCACAGGTCTTTATTTTTTATATTCAATGTCTCCCCCCTTTAATTTTTAGCTTTATAGTTAAAACTTAGTTATAATAATGGCTCTAAGGAGAGTGATTTTAACATAGCCAATGACCAAGTTAATGCTAAGAAACTGTTCCTGCTTCAGTTCACAATGCCTCCACTTCTCCATATCACTCCTAATGAATATGTAGCTTGGATTGTGTACAATTTAAACCTGTTTCTTGTTCTAATGTAACAAAAATAAAATCCTTTTGGCAGCCAGACAAATATCTTCATTACCAACCACGAGTTTCCATCCCTTGCTTGACAATCATCCCACCCATCCCATAAGTTTAAATGTATAACTTGTCAATGAGCAACGTTTTCCTAAGACAACATACACATCTAGAAATACTTGCTGCCTTTATGTAAGTTTAGTGAAATTTCTTAGTTCATACAAAATTCAGTGAGACCAGAAAACAAGATGAGTAGAACTGAACCTTTCAAGAACAGTTAATTAATAAAGAGAAAAGCACGTTGTTGGCCTCCTAGAAAGACTCCAGTTTTGTAATTCGGAGTCTCCAGAAGACTCTGCATTATAATTTCCAGAAGCTGGTTTCAGGAAAAGTTTTAATATTATGCAGAAAATGATTTTAGGAGTCACAGAATAGTATGTCTCAAAGGGATCTCAAGTGGTCCCCCAATTCTATTTTAAACAGCTTCAAGAGGAAATCTGTTGGCTACAAGAGACAAGTCAGAGTCATAGATGTCTTCCAATTCCCCTTCTAGATGGATTCAGATTTGATTCATCCATTCATTAAAAAGATACAAGGAGAGAGAAACTTGAGGTTATGGTTGCAGAGTTTTTGGTCATGTGGACTCCCCCAAAGATAACGCTCAGAATCAAGACAAAATATTTTTTAAAAAAACAAATTTACTGGTGCATAACAGATGTACATGGCTTTGGGATACATGTGATAATTTAATATATTCATATAGTTTGTAAAGATTAAATCAGTGTACTTAGGATATCCATCACCTTAGATATGCATCTTTTCTTTGTGCTAGAACTGTTCAAATTTTTCACTCCTAGCTATTTTGAAATAAAAATACATTATTGTAAACTAAAGTCACCCCATTGATTGTACTAACACTAGGTCTTATTTTTACTATCTAACTGTATATTTATACCTAATCAACTTCTCTTCATCTCTCCCTTCCTCCTACCCTTCCCAGCCTCTAGTAACCACCAATCTACTCTCTAACTCCGTGGGATCCACTATTTTAAGGCCCACACGTGAGTGAGAACATGTGATATTTGTCTTTCTGTGCTTGGCTTGTTTAACTTAACAAAGACCTCCAGTTCCATCCATGTCGCTGCAAATGACAGGAATTCATTATTTTGGTTGGCATGGTGACTCACGACTGTAATCCCAGCAATTTGGGAGGGTAAGGTGGGAGGATTGTTTGAGTCCAGGAGTTCAAGACCAGGCTGGGCAACATAGTGAGACGCTGCCTCTACAAATAAAAAATATAAAAAATAAATTATCCCATAGTCCCAGCTATTCAGGAGGCTGAGGCAGGAAGATTCCTTGAGCCCAGGAGATCAAGGCTGCAGGGAGCCATGATCATGCTACTGCACTCCAGCTTGGGCAACAGAGCAAGACTCTGCCTTAAAAAAAATTTAAAAAACAAACAACAACAAATAAAAGCAGAAAAAAAAGAGATTTTGTAATTTTCCATAGCTGAATAATATTCCATGATATACATATACCACATTTTCTTTATCCATTCATCTGTTAATGGGCACTTAGGTTGATTCCATATTTTGGCTATTGTAAATAGTGCTGTAACAAACACGGGAGTACAGATACCTGTTGGATATATTGATTTATTTTATTTTAGATATATACCCAATAGTACAATTGCTGGATCATATGGTAGCTCTGTTTTTAGCTTTCTGAATCATCTCCACACTGTTCTGCATAGTGCCCATACTGATTTACATTCCACTCAACAGTGTCCAAGGGCTCTCCTTTTACTGTATTGTCACTAGCGTCTGTTATTGTCCAACCTTTGGGTAACAGCCATTTTAACTGAATTGAGATGATATATAATTGTAGTTTTGATGTGCATTTCCCTGATTGTTAATGATTTTGAGCATTTTTTCAAAAGCCTCTTGACCATTTGTATGTCTTCTTCTGAGAATGTCTATTCAGATCTTTTGTCCATTTTTAAATTGGATTATTTATTTTTTGCTATTGAGTTTTCTGAGATCCTTATATATTCTAGTTTTTAATCTCTTGTCAGATAGGTAGCTTGCAAATATTTTCTCCCATTTTATGGGTATCTCTTCAGTTTGTTGATGTTTCCTTTGCAGCACAAAAGTTTTTTAGCTAGATAGAATCCCATTTGTTTATTTTTGCTTTTGTCGTCTGTGCTTTTGAGGTCTTACGAAAATAGTATTTGCCCAGACCAACTTCCTGGAGCATTTCCCCAATATTTTCTTCCAATAGTTTTATAGTTCAGGTCTTAGATTTTAGTATTTAATTTATTTTGACTTGAGTATTGTGTATGATGAGAGATAAGGGTTGAGTTTCATTCTTCTGCATATAATTATCCAGTTTTCCCAGCATTATTTGTTGAAGCAACTGTCCTTTTATCACTGTATGTTCTTGGATCTTTCATTCAAGATAAATTGGCTGTAAATATGTGGATTTATATGTGGGTTTTCTATTCTGTTCCACTGGTTTATGTGCCAGTTTTTATGCCAGTATGATGCTGTTTTGATTACTACAGCTTTGCAGTTGATTTTGAAATCAGGGAATGTGATGTCTCCAGTTTTGTTATTTATTTTCAAATTGCTTTGGCTATTTGGGGTCTCTTGTCATCCTATGTACATTTAAGGATTTTTTTTTCTCCTATTTCTATGAAGAATGTCATTGGTATATTGGTAGAGATTACATTGAGTCTGTAAATTGCTTTGGGTAGTATTGTCATTTTAACAATATTAATAAATAAACCCAAATGCAGCCATCCAATCTTCAATGGAACAAACAAAAACATAAAGTCGGGAAAAAGCACCCATATGTTGTAATTTTTTTTTTTTTTTTTTCTTTTGAGACAGAGTCTTGCTCTGTCATCCGGGCTGGAGTGCAGTGGTGTGATCTCAGCTCACTGCAACCTCCACCTCCCAGGTTCAAGTAATTCTCCTGCCTCGGCCTCCCAAGTAGCTGGGACACACCACCACGACCGGATAATTTTTGTATTTTTAGTAGAGACGGGGTTTCACCATGTTGGCCAGGCTGGTCTAGAACTCCTGACCTCAGATGATCTGTCCACCTTGGCCTCCCGAAGTGCTGGGATTACAGACGTGAGGTTATGATGCACAATATGGTCTATTTTCATAAATGTTCCAGTACACTTGAAGAGAATGTGTATTTTGCTGTTGCTGATTGGAGTGTTCTATAAATGCCAGTTAGGTAAAGTTAGTTGTTAGCGTCGGTCAAGTTTCTGCTTCCTTTACTTGTTTTCTGTCTACTTGTTCCATTATCTAATGAGGGCATTGTCGAAATCTCTAACTATATTATAGACCATCTCTTTCTCTTTTCACTTCTCAGTCTGTACTCCTAGTAATATTCTTTGCTCGCAGGTCTACTTTTTCTGATATTAAAATAACTACTCCAAAGTTCTTTTAATTCGTGTTAGTATGATGCATCTTTTCCTATCATTTTATCTTTAACCCACTTGTGGTTTTATATTTAAAGCGCATTTCTCTCAAGGAGAAATTTGCTCTTTTTAAATCCAATCTGACCACCTCTGCCTTTAAATATGGGTGTTTAGATGATTTATATTTCATGAGATTATCTGTGAAGTTAAGTTTAAATCTACATTCTTGCTATTTGTTTTCTGTTTGTTTCTTCTATTCTTTGTTACCTTTTCCTCTTTTTCTGCCTTCCTATGGATGAATATTTTTCTTATTACATTTTTATATCCTTCGTTGCTTTATTAGCTATCATTTTCAAGTTCTATAGTGCACAATCCTTATCACAGTTTACCTAGTAATATTATCTCACTTTCTGTGTAATATAAAACTGTTCAAAGGCATATTTCCACTTCTTTGTGCTTTCATTGGCATACATTTTCCTTATACATATATTACAAGCTACACAATACACGGTTATTATTTTTGCTTTAAGTATTTACTTACCATTTAATGAGATTTTTTAAATGAGGAACTATTTTACATTTACCCATAGTTTCCATTTCCACTGTCCTTCCCTTCTTTGTATAGATCCAGATTTCTATGTGAAATCATTTTCCTTGTGCTGACACATTTCTTCCAGTACAGATCTGCTGGTGATGAATCTTTTTAAGTGTTTATGTGTTTGAAAAAAGTGTTTATTTTGCCTTTTTGGGAGGAATTTATTTTCTCTGGTTATAGAATCCTAGGCTGGCTTTTGTTTTTCTCTCAGTGCTTTAAAGGTGTTGCTCTACTACCTTCTGACAAAATGTCTAGTATCCTTCAAAGTTTTTCATCTGTACATAATGTCTTCTTTTACTCTATTTGCTTTTCAGATTTTCTTTTTATCATGGGTTCTAAGCAAATTTCTCCTTTCTCTTGGTGTAATTTTCTTCATGTTTCTTGTCCTTGGAGTTGTTGACTTTCTTGGTTGGGGAGATTGCAATTTTAATCAAAGTTAGAACTGTTTATTTTTTTTTATTTCAATATCCTTTGGGGTACAAGTGTTTTTGGTTCCATGGATGAATTATATAGTGGTGAATTCTGAGATTTTAGTGCACCCATCACCTGAGTAGTGTACATTGTACCCAATATGTACTGTTTTATCCCATATCTCCCTCTCAACCTCCACTTCTGAGTCTCCAAAGTCCATTATATCACTCTGTCTGCTTTTGTGTAATCATAGCTTAGCTACCACTTATAAGTGAGAAAATATAGTACTTGGTTTTCCATTTCTTGGTTATTTCACTTAGAATAATGGCCTCCAGCTCCATCCACCCAAGTTACTGCAAGAACATTATTCCACTCCTTTGTATGGCCAAGTAATATGTATCACATTTTCTTTTTCCACTCATTGGTTGATGGGCACTTAGGTTAGTTCCATATCTTTGCAATTGTGAATTGGGCTGCAATAAACATACGTGTGCATGTGTCTTTTTTGTATAATGACTTCTTTTCCTTTTAATGGATACCAAGTAGTGGGATTACTGGATCAAATGGTAGCTCTACTTTTAGTTCTTTAAGGAATCTCCATACTGTTTTCCATAGAGGTTGTGCTAATTTACATGCCCACTAGCAGTGCATAAATGTTTCCCTTTCACCATATCCATAACAACATCTATTGACTTTTTTTTTTTTTTTTTTTGAGTCTTGCTCTGCTGCCAGGCTGGAGTGCAGTGGCGTGATCTCAGCTCACTGCCATCTCTGCCTCCCGGATTCAAGCCATTCTCCTGTCTCAGCCTCCTGACTAGCTGGGACCACAGACATACACCACCACCCCCAGCTAAGTTTTTTGTATTTTTAGTAGAGATGGGGTTTCACCATGTTGGCCAGGATGGTCTTGATCTCTTGACCTTGTGATTTACGTGCCTCGGCCTCCCAAAGTGCTGGGATTACAGGCATGAGCCACCACGCCCAGCCTGACTTTATTTTTATTTTTGTTTTTATTTTTATTTTATTTTATTTTATTTGAGATGGAGTCTCACTCTGTTGCCCAGGCTGGAGTGCAGTGGCATGATCTCGGGTCACTGCAGTCTCTGTCTCCCGGGTTCAAGCGATTCTCCTTCCTCAACCTCCCAAGTAGCTGGGACTACAGGCACACCCCACCACGCCTGGCTAGTTTTTGTAGTTTTAGTAGAGACGGGGCTTCATCATATTAGCCAGGCTGCTCTGGAACTCCTGACCTCGTGATCTGCCCACCTCAGCCTCCCAAAGTTTGGGGATTACAGGCATGAACCACCATGCCTGGCCCTATTGACTTTTTAATAATGGCCATTCTTGCAGGAGGAACATAGTATCTCATTGTGGTTTTGATTTGCATTTCCCTGATGATTAGTGATGTTCAGCAGTTTTTCATATGTTTCTTAACCATTTATATATATTCTTTTGAGAAATGTCTGTTAATGTCATTTGCCCAAGAAGTCAGAATTTTTTGACCAGTTTTTCTTCAAGTATATTTTCTGCCCCCTTCAAATAATCCCATTACAGTTACATTAGACTACATGAAGCTATACCACAGTGCACTGATTTCCGTTTCATTTTTCAGTCTTTTATTTCTCTCTATGTCTTGTTTTTGCTAATTATTATTGCTATATCTTCAGGTTCATTAGCGTTGCTGTCCTTTTTGGGTTGTACTTTCTTGTTTCTTTGCATGCTTGGTGATTTTTGACTGGAAATTGTTCTCAAATTTTTTGACTGGAAACTTTTGACTGGAATCATTGTGAATTCCACTTTGTTAGATATCAGATTTTTGTATTGCTATAAATATTTTTTGATTTTTGTTCTGAGATAATGTTCAGTTACTTAGAAGTAGTTAAATTCTTTGAAGCTTGATTTTAACCTTTGTCAGGTGGGACTACAGCAGCCTTAGTCTTGGGATAATTTTGCCATGCCACTGAGGCCATGTTCTTCTGAGTACCCTACCCCGTGTACCATGTGTTAAAAGTGTTTCCACCAAGTAGAGTGGTGGAAACTCTGGTTGGTGAAAACACAAGTTATTCCAAACCCTGATGTTTTAGTTTTACCCACTGTTTTCAGTGGTCTTTTCCTCATCCTTGAGTTGTGAGGTAAGCAGTATGTACCTGAAAACTTATGAAGCACCCTCTACAGATTTCTGCCTCTCTCTCTCTCTCTCTCTCTCTCTCTGTCTCTCTCTTTCTCTCTCTCTCCACAACTTTTTATTCTCCATGCAGCTCTATCTTCTCCTCTGCCTTATGAATTAATAACCTTGGCATCCCCAATTTCTCAACTTCTTCTCAATTGAAACAGTCCACCAGACACCATTTGGGTTCCCCTCACTGCACTGTAGCCTAAAAATTTTCTCCAGTCAGTTAAGCATCAGCAATCACAGAGCTCACCTTGTTTGTTTTCTTTCTTTCAGGAATCAATATCCTGTGCTGCCTTTGTTTGATTTCTGTAAAACACTATATATTTGTTCATTTCTTTGTGGTTGTTTAAGATGAGAGAGTAAATCTGGTCCTTACTTTCTTTCTCTTCTTTCCATATTAACTGTTCCAACCCCAAATCCAAAAGAAACAAAACGAAATTGCACCATTCTCCTTCCAGTTTTCCCTATTTTAGAAAATAGCACCACCCAACCATACAAGCCAGGAACCTAGAAGTTATCCCTTTCTCCTCCACTTTTCTAACCCCATAATCTAAGCAGTCACCAAATTCTCTGCATTCACATAGTCATTCTTTTCATCCTAGAAAATTGCAATTAATTTGTGACTGGTCTCTCTTCCTTCAATATGCTCTACTCAAAACCATTATTTATATAAAAGCAGGTGTTATATGGCCTTAGTCCAAAATCAAAACACAATGAAAAAACTGCAAATATATCTTTAACTTTACTTAATGTGTTTATTGTAGTAGTATGGTTATAGTAATTTCAAAATAGTTTTGTATATTGTAGGATTAAACAAATGGGTAAATGTATCAATTAAAAGTACTTGCTGGACTGCAATTAGTAGTATCAGTGTAAACTCATTGCCATATATGCACATACACATACATATATACAATACATCTGTGTGTGTATATGTGTGAGTGTGTGTGCATTTGCTATTTTCCCAGTTCTATCTACTGAAAAATCCTGGAAGCAATGAGATCCTAGCAGTAATGAGACACCTAGCAGCCAGAAATTTGATTATAAATGTAATTTCCCACAAAAGGTACCATTTATGCTTGGAAAAATGACTAATTCCAAGTCTGGATTATCAAAAGTATAAAATAAGTCTGGAATATACTGTCATGCCATATAATAAGAAAGTACTCAAAAAATGAGAGCATATCAAAAGGAAACAGAAGACAAATGGAATAGGCTTCCACTAGGGAATATGGGAAATTATTAGCAAAAACCTTAGTCAAAATAAATATAGTCTATTGAAATGAATGATATTAATGTCTGTAATCCATCAAATAAAGCAAGAATCCATTCATACTGACATTAGCTAATTAATTAAAGAGAAAAAAGATTTTTTTCTTACAATAAAATGTAATGTAATAAGTGTAGACTAATAATAGATTTAGAAAATCACCATTTTGTCACCATAATTGTTATTAGTCTCACAAAGATAATCTGTAGTTGCTAAGACTGTTGGGTATAAGCTGGAAAAGGCATAAAATAGTGTCAGAACATCTCTCCACAAATTACATATTAATTATAAACTTTAAATATAGTAATTTTAGAGTGCAGCAACCTGGTAAACATCTAAATTAGCACTACCAGTAATGGGGCAAACAGACATCAAGTCCCTTCTTGAGTAATGTGCTGACAAAGACATAATTAACTCCTATGATGTTACTTTGAAAATGAATATGGAAGATCTAATCAATGTCATAAAAAACAAAGAAATGCTGAGTGTAGGCTGAAGAGACACAACAATAAATGCAATGCATAATCCTGGATTGAATCCTAAATCAATGAAAATTTCCATAAAGTACATTTTGGGGATAATTGGAAAATTTTGAATATGGATTACAAATTATAAAATAGCTTTAGGTTACATTTTGTGAATTTATAATAGCCCCGATATATTATAATACATTTACCTTATTGTGATCATATTGCTGATTATACTAAACTGATAACCAACTAAGATCTCACATAGCCAGTGGATTATTCCTTTTTGGAGTGTCAGGCTGATATATGCTCAGGATTTTGAAAACAAAGGCATGTTTCTCAGCTTTTCCTGGACCACACCAGTCATCCAGGCAGGTATTGGTATTCTGTTACTAGAAATGGGCATTGTCTAACCTTGAGGTAGAGATGCTCCTCAACTTATAAGACCACATCCCAATAAACCCATCATAAATTGGAAATGTCGTAAGTCTAAATCCATTGGGCTATGTCCCAAAAACACATCATAAAGACAAAAATCATACATCAAACCATTGTGAGTCATGGAACATCTGTGTATTACTCAATATGCACCTAGCAAAAATCTAGAATCTTCTGAAACCAGACCAGAGAAATCACCTACTGAAATGGAGGATTATGACTAATTTTCAGTGCTCATAAGGAAGAAATTCAGCTTTACATTAATCTCATTGGCCAACAGACTACTGAAGGCACCTTATAACTCTTTTTAGATAACAATGGCCGAGAAGAAGATCTTAAAAGGACTTCAAAGATCTTAAAAGGACTGACCTCCAAGCCCAGGTCGCAGCCGGTTGTCATAGCCGTCCAAAAGACGATCCAAGATTCTGGTGAAGATAGTGATGTTGTCAGTGCTGTCATCAGGAATATCCGGGGCGTGCTTAGGAGACAGCCTGAGGCAATGTAAGAAAAAGAAAAAAATAATAGTTCTTAATAGGAAAAAAAATACATGACTAGATATTTTAATTCAAGAAGATTTCAATTAATAGACTGGGCCAATTACATAGACCTATATCTTAACCAAAATAACAATCACTACATATTTGTCACAATGATTGCTTATGTAGGAGGCAGACAGTGTGGTTAATACTTGAACTCTTACTCTAGCATTGATATGAGCTTTGCCAGGCATATATCCTGGCCCCATCCCAGCAGTAAAGAGACACAAGCAGAAATTCTGGACAGAATGTCACTGAAAACATTTCCGGCATACAGTTGGTTCATAAAATTGTGTTGAATGATTAAACAGGCATCAAAATAAAGAAGGGAAATGTTACTGAGAACTTACCTCACTTCTAGCCCAGAGAAATTTAAGTTCACAGAAAAACAGGGTCAGACAGATCCTTGAATTGTATATAGTCTACTTCTACCCTCATCCTATGGAGATGGGGAAACCAAGCAGTAGTAGTTCATCAAATGTTAAAGCTACCAGACTTTAAGACTATTATGAGATGCCTTAATCACTCTCATTTTATACGTAGGAAAACAAGTACAGACAAGAAACCAAATTCCCCAAAGTCATATTGCTAGTGAGAGGCAGGCATAAGGCTATGATCCAACTTCTCTAACTTTCCAGTGTCCTTTAGGTACCTACTGATTCTTCAATTTGGATTACTTCTGTAAGTCTTTCTGAAGACTATGCACTTTACTAACCACCTAATGAGGCTTAGGCACTGTGACTGATACTTTCACTTTTTGAGGAGGAGCTCGGTGCTGTTTGACAGGACTAGAAATAAAGGCCCTGGGTAGTTCAGAGGAAATAGGAATATGGTAAAAGATACGGCTTTTGCCAAGGGTCAAGAAGCATGGTGTGGAATCAAGTAATGGACTAGGAGCTAGAAATCCTGGGTCCTAGTACCAGGTGTGTTTGTGATTGGGGCTACCATTAATCATCTTACAGCACTTGTATGTCTTTTTTTTTTTTTTTTTTTTTTGAGACGGAGTCTCGCTCTGTCGCCCAGACTGGAGTGCAGTGGCGTGATCTCAGCTCACTGCAAGCTGCGCCTCCCGGGTTCATGCCATTCTTCTGCCTCAGCTTCCCGAGTAGCTGGGACTACAGGCGCCCACCACCATGCCTGACTAATTTTTTGTATTTTTTGTAGAGACGGGGTTTCACTGTGTGAGCCAGGATGGTCTCGATCTCCTGACCTGACCTCGTGATCTGCCTGCCTCGGCCTCCCAAAGTGCTGGGATTACAGGCATGAGCCACCATGCCCAGCCAGCACTTGTATGTCTTTAAGTCTCAGTTTTTCCTCATTCTTAACTTGAACCCAGGAAGTTGACATTAATACATATATAATAACTATTCCTAGCATCCAGTTAATCAGGGCTATAAAAGTTAAGATTCTAGTTAAGAAGAAGTCTTAGGAGACAGTCAGTACATCTTCCCACTAATATTTATCCCTAGCAGTGAACAAGGCTCCCGTTCTGTAAAGATCCTCAGAAAAAGCTACAGAATAGTATAAACATCAATATGTCTTCCCCATAATATTTATCCCTAACAGTGAACAAGGCTCCTGTTCTGAAAAGGTCCTGAGAAAGACTTACAGAAGTGTATAAACAGCTGATTTGAATAGTTCTCACTCTAAACTGCCACACTGTAGCTGATAACCAAGTGAGTTTGAACTTAATTTATAAACCTAATTTAATTCACTTACTCATCCAATGCATTTTTATTAACTATATGTCTATTACTGTTCGAGGTGTTATGATGGAGCAGAAAGCAAAATAAAGTAAAACAAAGCAAGTAATCCTTCCCCTACTTAACTTATGGAGCTGCTGAAATAATCAAGTTATATAATAGATACACATGGGAAAAAATAAGCAGGCTTAAAGAGTCTGGAAACATGCATTTGAGTTTATTCGTTGTATGACATTAGGCAAGCCATATAACACCTCTAGTAATAGCTTTAGGATCTTTAAAATTAAAATAACTTCACACATATGTTATATTAAAGTTAAAAAATACAATATATTAAAATTATCAGGCTTACTGCTTCACATCTAGAATCATTCAAAGTGTGTTTTCTCTTTATCAGACTAGTGGTTTATGCACTCGAATGCATTATTTAAGTATAAATATTAACAACAAGCAATTGGCACCCTCATCAGACAAAAGCCATAAGGAAAGCTTTGACCAGAGAGGAACGGGAACCTAGTCAACAGTAGACAAAACTGGCTGGTTTAGTGGACAGATCACAAGAAGTGATACAGATGCCCCATTGGGAAGGGGGAAGAAAGAAGGGAACTGTAGTGCAGAACTAACAAACTGACATCAGTATGCTGAGGAGATAAATACAGGTACATTGTCAGGTGACAGTCCACCCTTGGCTCAGGCCACCAATGGTCTAGATCCATCTGACATGGGCTGTAGGGGGAAGGGCCGTGGCAGCTCAACTAATTTCATACAAACCCCTTTCTCATTATCCCTTAACTCTCACGGTGGAAGATCTTGATCCTGGGTAGCCTAATTCAGTTTCTTGGAAGTAGATTCATAAACTGAATGAAAAAAAATCTTGAATTACTAGATGGGGCAGAAAGGAGAATCCTCATAGAATCATAGGGAAAATATATAAGGCTTCAGAGATTATCTTTTCTAGATGGATCTGCAGATGAGAATACTAAAGCCTTGGACATAATTTTTAATCACCCTGAGAGGTGATGAGACAGCTAAAATATTAATATTAATCCAAAATTGCTGAATACCAAGAACATACACTGGAAAAAAAGACAGTCTCTTCAATAAATGGTGCTGGGAAAACTGGACATCCATATGCAGAAGAATGAAACTAGACCCCTATCTTTTGCCATATATAAAAATCACATCAAAATGGATTAAAAGACTGAAATCTAAGACCTCACACTATGAGACTACTACAAGAAAACTTTGGGGAATATCTCCAGGACATCAGTCTGGGCAAAAATTTCTTGAGCAATACCCTACAAGCACAGGCAACCATAACAAAATGGACAAATGGGATCACATCAAATTACAAAGCTTCTTCACAGCAAAGGAAGCAATCAACGAACTGAAGGGACAACCTACAGAATGGGAGAAAATATTTGCAAACTATTCATCTGACAAAGATTAATAACCAGAATAGAAAAAGAGCTCAAAGAAATCTGTAGGAAAAAAGTATAATAATCCAATTAAAAATGGGCAGAATATTTGAATAGACATTTCTCAAAAGAATACACACAAATGACAAACAGGCATATGAAAAGGTGCTTAACATCACTGATCATCAGAGAAATGCAAATCACAACTACAATACATATCATCTCACCCCAGATAAAATGGCTTATATCCAAAAGACAGGAAATAACAAATGCTGATGAGAATGTAGAGGAAAGGGAACCCTCATACACTGTTGGTGGGAATGTAAATTAGCACAACCACTATGGAGAAGACTTTGGAGGTTCCTCAAAATATTAAAAATAAAGCTGCCATATGATACAGCAATCCCATTGCTGGGTATATACCCAAAAGAAAGGAAATCAGTATATTGAAGAGGTATCTGCACACCCATGTTTGTCACAGGACTGTTCACAATAGGTAAGATTTGGAGGCAACCTAAATATCCATAACAGATGACTGGATAAAGAAAATGTGATACATGTACACCATAGAGTGCTATTCAGTCATAAAAATAATGAGATCCTATCATTTGCAAAACGTGGATGAAACTGGAGATCATTATGCTAAGTGAAATAAGCCAGGCACAGAAAGACAAAAATTGCATGTTGTCATTTATTTGTGGGAGCTAAAAATTAAAACAATTGAACTCATGGATATAGACAGTGGAAGCATTGTCACTAGAGGTTGGGAAGGATAGTGGAGTGGTTGAGGACAAGTGGGGATGATTAATGTGTATAAAATAATAGAAATAATGAGACTTAGTATTTGATAGCACAAAGGGTGACATCAGTAGTAATAATTTAATTGTACATTTTAGAATAACTAATTGGATTGCTTTAACACAAAGGATAAATGCTTGAGGTGATGGATACCACATTTTCCATGATGTGATTATTTCATATTGCATGCCTGTATCAAAATATCTCATGCAACCCATAAATATATATACCTATGATGTACTCACAAAAATGAAAAATTAATTCTTTAAAATCCTGAATATAAGACCAATACACTGTGCTTTCTCTCTTACTGAAATACTAGCTTCCATGAGAATGCATTTCCATTTCCTCCTGCTGACTGTTGATATCTTAGCATCATTCTTCATCAAAATGTTGAAAACTTTTAAGTCAAAAAGCAATGCTAGCTTGTGACCAGTCTGGACAATATGGCAAAATCCTGTCTCTACCAAAAGCACAAAAATTAGCTAGACATGGTGGCACATCTGTAGTCCCATTTACTGGGGAGGCTGAGGTTGGAAGATTACTTGAGCCCGGGAAGTGGAGGTTTCAGTGAGCTGAGATCACGCTACTGCGCTCCAGCCTGGGCAACAGAGCAAGACCCTGTCTCAAAAAACTAAATAAATAAATAAAAATCAATGCTAAATATCATCCCCAAATTATTTTCAATATATTGCTCTATGGTTTTATTCTTTATTATTGATTTTTTTCTCCTAATGTGCACTAAATTATTGTGTGGGGAAGCTGATTTCATCTGCAGCCTAAATAGAACTCTTTCTTCTTCCGTAACTAAATTGCAACATTGAATTCAAAGGTAGTTTGGGGAAAAAAGGAATCATGGCATGTCAGAATTATGGAGAACCTTAGAGATTGTATAATTCTCTCCCTTCATTTTACACATGAGACACCTAAGACACCAACACCAAAGAGAGAAACGAATTGCTTGATGCTATATGCTTATCAAGTTAGTGAGAGTGACACTAAAACATGTCCATTGCACCTCATATTTGCCACTACTGGTTAGATAAAATATGATAATAATAATTCACCATTAAAAATGAAAATGATGTTACTAATACACTATCTAAAGGTTATGCAAGTTTAGTCATTTTCCTAGCCTTAAAGATGGATCAGTGGCAAATTCACAGGACTAGAATCAAATGACTGGAATTTAGTTCTGTCTCTGCCACTAACTGACTGTGAGACCTACAGGCATATCTCAGGGATATTGTGAGTTTGGTTCCAGGCCACTGCAATAAAGCAAATATCACAATTAAGTGAGTTACAAATATTTTGGTTTCCCAGTGCATATAAAAGTTATGTTTATATTGTATAGCACCCTATGAAGTGTTCAATAGCATTATGTCTAGAAAACAATTTACATATCTTAATTAAAAACACTTTATTGCTAAACATGCTAACGATCATCTCAGGCTTCAACAAGTCATAATCTTCTTGCTAGGACAAGGTTTTGCCTCAGTGCGGACGGCTGCTGACCAATCAAGGTAGTGGTTGCTAAAGACTGGGGCAGCTGTGGCAGCAATTTCTTAAAATAAGACAATGAAGTTTGCCTCATCAATTGACTCTTCTTTTCACAAAGGATTTATCTTCAGTATGTGATGCTGTTTGGTACCATTTCACCCACAGCAGAACTTCTTTCAAAATTGGAGCCAATGCTCTTAAACCCTGACACTGCTTTATCAACTAAGTTTATGTAATATTCTAAATCCTTTGTTGTCATTTCAACAATATTCACAGAATCTTCACTAGGAGTAGATTCCATATCAAGAAACCACTCTCATTGCTCGTTTGTAAGAAGCAACTCATCCCTTCAAGATTTTTCATGAGACTGCAGCAGTTCAGTCACAACTTTAGGCTCCACTTCTAATTATAGTTTTCTTGCTATTTCCACCACATCTGCAGTTACTTCCTCCACTGAAGTCTTCAACCCGTCAAAGTCACCCATGATGACTGGAACGAACTTCTTCCACACTCCTGTTATGTTTGTATTTTGACCTATTCCCCTGAATCACGAATGCTCTTAGTGGCATCCAGAAAGGTAAATCATTTCCAGAAGGTTTTCATTGGACTTTTCTTGGATCCATCATAAGAACCACTATCTATGGAAGCTATAACCTTATGAAATGTATTTCTTAAATAATAAAACTTGAAAGTCAAAATTTCTTCTTGATCAATGGACTGAAGAATGGATGTTGTATTGTAAACATTCATCTTGCACAGCTCCATCAAAGCAAAGCTCTTGGGTGACCAGGTGCATTGTCATTGAAAAATAACATTTCAAAAGGAGTATTTTTTCCTGGGAAGAAGACTGCAACAGTGTGCTTAAAATATTCAGTAAATCGTGCTATAAACAGATGTGCTGTCATTCAGGCTTTGTTATTTCATTTACAGAGCATAGAGAGAGTGGATTTAGCATAATTCTTAAGGGTCCTAGGATTTTCAGAATAGTAAATGAGCAATGGGCTTCAGCTTAAAGTTACCAACTGCATTTGCCCCTGACAAAAGAGTCAGCCACTGCTTTGACGCTTCAAAGTCAGGCATTTACTTCTTGTCTCTAGCTATTAAAGTCCTGAAAGACATCTTCTTCCAATAGAAGGATGTTTCATCTACCAAAATGTGTTATTCGTATAGCCACCTTTATCAATTATCGTAGCTAGATCTTCTGGAGAACTTGCTGCAGCTCCTCCGTCAGCACTTGTGTTTCACCTTGCATTTTATGTTATGGAGATGGCTTCTTTCCTTAAACCTCATGAACCAACCTCCACTAGCTTCAAACTTTTTCTCCAGCTTCTTTATCTCTCCCAGTCTTCATAGAACTGAAGAGAGTTATAGCACTGCTCTGAATTAGGCTTTGCTTGAAGGGAATGTTGTGTCTGGCTTGATCTTCTATCCACTAAAACTTTCCTCATATTCGCAATAAGGCTGTTTCACTTTCTTATCATTTATGTGCTCACTGGAGTAACATTTTTAATTTCCATCAAAAGCCTTTCATTCGCATTGACAACTTGGCTAACTGCTTGCCACAAAAGGCCTAGCTTTTAGAGTATCTCAGCTTTTGTCATGCCTTCCTTACTAAGCTTAATCATTTCTAGCTTTTGATTTAAAGTGAGAGCCATGTAACTTTTTATTTCACTTGAAAACTTAGAGGCTATGTAGGGCTACTAATTGGCCTATTTTCAATATTGTTGTATCTCAGGGAGAAGGAAGGCCTAAGGAGAGGGAAAGAGACAGGGGAATGGCCCTTCAGTGGAATAGTCAGTCAGAGCAAACACAATATTTACCAATTAAGTACACTGTCTTACATGAGTGGAATTCATGGTGCCCCAAAACAATTAAAATAATAACATC
Organism: Trachypithecus francoisi; assembly: GCF_009764315.1. Taxonomy (NCBI): domain Eukaryota; kingdom Metazoa; phylum Chordata; class Mammalia; order Primates; family Cercopithecidae; genus Trachypithecus; species Trachypithecus francoisi. The sequence continues at coordinate 28,973,939 of NW_022681471.1, forward strand.
AAAGATTACCATCACAGATCACCATAACAGAAAAAATAATGAAAACTTTGAAAATTTGCAAGAATGACCAAAATGCGGCAAGAGACAAAGTGGGCACATGCTGTTGGAAAAATAACACCAATAGACTCACTCAACACAGGGCTGCCACAAACCTTCAATTTGTAAAAAAAACATGCTATCCACAAAGCACAATAAAGCGAAGCACAATCAAATGAGGTATGCCTGTAAATATATGTAAAATATGTAAAATGGGGATATGTAAAATGGGGATATATATGTAAAATGGGGATAACAATAACCTACATTAGAAAACTTTGGAAATAAATAAGTAAATAAGATAATAAATGAATACAAAATTGTTTTGTAAATGAAAGTTGTTCATTAACTTCCCCCCAAACTCCTGAAAATGCAATGGAAAATCTTTAAAATATATTATCTTTTAGGCTATAGGAGAAAGTCAAGATCACTGACCATCTAGAGAATCCTCAATGAAGTTGTTAAACTAATGCTGTCACTGCCAACATCCTTCATTGAGGATCCTGGTGTGTTTACGTTAAGGGAAAGCAGGAGAGGCACAGATGCCGAATTGCTGATGCAGTTCATACAACATCCCAAAGAGGAAAGAGATTTACTTCATTAAAAGGATGGCATTTTTCCTATACCATATATCTCCTGGGAAAGAGCAGATTTTTTTAAATAATAAAAATTTGGAATTCCTGAGCAGATTATGTCTCTGCATCGCTCACAAACCTTTCATAACTCTTCATAGCTAACCGAATAAAATTCCAACACCTAAGCCTGACACTCATGGCCTTCTACAATCTGTTCCCGATATACTTTTACAGTTGCAAATTCTACTACTTCTCTTTCTGACCAGCAATCACAAGCAAATCAGATTACTCACCATTTCCCAATATTCCTCATATTTTCATTTTGCAAGGCCAGTCTTTCCTATAAGTGGAAATGTTCAACTAAAGATTCAGCACTAAGGATGTCAGTTATATACTAGCGAGGAAATGAGAAACACCTAGAATTCAATAGCACACTTTCTCTTTACAGAAGCTCCTTGAAGAACAAAAAAAAGAGAAGAACTAACCTGATTTTGGCTAGAATATGCCAATCCATCTGAAAAAGACAGCTGTTCTTTTCTGAAATAGCTTCTATGGACTGGTAATAAAACTACAGAGGTACTGACTTGAGACACACCTACCCACTTGCGAAAATAAAGACCAAGTCCTTCATGCCATCTTAGTAACTGAAAGCCACTGTTTCACAAAAAAGAGAAATATTTAATTAGTGTATGTTGTGAATGATAAAATAAGCTAGTAGACCTTAAAGATATGATTCCACGTGACCATAAGCAGACATATCGCAACTTAAAATGTGTCATGAACCAAAGTTTGCAAAGAAGCAGGGGTACATTCTTCCTTTGAAACAATGCCATAAAGGGTAGCTAGTTTTCTAGACAAGAGTAAGCAGTGCTGTTTCTTGTAATTAATCTGAATGACTGTAAACATAGTGACAATGCATGGGCACTATTTCGGCAACATTTCTGGTTAAGCAGATATTAATAGGCCAAGCTGAGAACGATTTATAACACTTTTTATGTGGAAAGAGATTTTTTGACACAAAAGAAAACTAAAGTACTAGAAAGATTCTCTCCCCTACTATTATTTGTTACTTACCCCCACACCCACAGCCATGATCAAAGCAATGAGCTGGCCACCAGCTCAAAGACTTTGATTAATCCTGATGGTTGATATCCTTACAATGGAAAGTCCTGACAGTCATCACCCTAAGCAAGTGATAAAATTCAGTATCAGCCATACTGAGACAACCTTGCCTCCTGACATAATGCAACAGGAAGCCACAGCATCACCTACAAAGTATCATTGATTGTGGCCTCACATGTCCATCCGTGTTCTGTGTTACAAATTCTGCACTTCCACCTCAAAAGGGAAAATGGTAGGATAAAATTATATTTCTTATTTCTCCAGGTCCTATAAGAAAAATGCACTTGCCCCATCTTAACATGGTCTACCCAGCTATGTGGCTGAAATATTAAGAATTCAGTGGCAGAGAGATTACTATATGTAAGTAAATGTTTGTGTATGTAAAATGGTAGGAAGAAACCACATCAACTAACGAGCAAAATAACAAGCTAATATCATAATGACAGGATCAAGTTCACACATAACAATATTAGCCTTAAATGTAAATGGACTAAATGCTCCAATTAAAAGACACAGACTGGCAAACTGGATAAAGAGTCAAGACCCATCAGTTTGCTGTATTCAAGAGACCCATCTCACATGCAGAGACACACATAGGCTCAAAATAAAGGGATGGAAGAAGATCTACCAAGCAAATGGAAAACAAAAAAAAGCAGGGGTTGCAAACTTAGTCTCTGATAAAACAGACTTTAAACCATCAAAGATCAAAAGAGACAAAGAAGGCCATTGGATAATGGTAAAGGGATCAATTCAACAAGAAGAGCTAACTACCCAAAATATATATGCACCCAATACAGGAGCACCCAGATTCATAAAGTCCTTAGAGACTTACAAAGAGAATTAGACTCCCATACAACAATAATGGGGGACTTAAACACCCCACTGTCAACATTAGACAGATCAATGAGACAGAAAGCTAACAAGGATATCCAGGAATTGAACTCAGCTCTGCACCAAGCAGACCTAATAGACATCTATAGAACTCTCCACCCCAAATCAACAGAATATACATTCTTCTCAGCACCACATCGCACTTATTCCAAAATTGAACACATAGTTGGAAGTAAAGCACTCCTCAGCAAATGTAAAACAATAGAAATTATAACAAAGTGTCTCGCAGACCACAGTGCAATCAAACTAGAACTCAGGGTTAAGAAACTCAATAAAAACCACTCAAACACATGGAAACTGAACAACCTGCTCCTGAATGACTACTAGGTACATAACGAAATGAAGGCAGAAATAAAGATGTTCTTTGAAACCAATGAGAACAAACATACAACATACCAGAATCTCTGGGACACATTTAAAGCAGTGTGTACAGGGAAATTTATAGCACTAAATGCCCACAAGAGAAAGCAGGAAAGATCTAAAATAGACTCTCTAACATCACAATTAAAAGAACTAGAGAAGCAAGAGCAAACACATTCAAAAGCTAGCAGAAGGCAAGAAATAACTAAAATCGGAGGAGAACTGAAGGAGATGGAGACACAAAAAACCCTTCAAAAAATCAATGAATCCAGGAGCTGGTTTTTTGGAAAAAATCAATAAAATTGATTTCCTTAAGCTGATAAGCAACTTCAGCAAAGTCTCAGGATAAAAAATCAATGTGCAAAAATCACAAGCATTCTTATACACCAATAACAGACAAACAGGGAGCCAAATAATGAGTGAACTCCCATTCACAATTGCTTTGAAGAGAATAAAATACCTAGGAATCCAACTTACAAGGGATATGAAGGACCTCTTCAAGCAGAATTACAAACCACTGCTCAACGAAATAAAAGAGGACACAAACAAATGGAAGAACATTCCACGATTATGGATAGGAAGACTCAATAACGTGAAAACGACCATACTGCCCAAGGTAATTTATAGATTCAATGGGATTCCCATCAAGCTACCAATGACTTTCTTCACAGAATTGGAAAAAACTACTTTAAAGTTCACATGGAATCAAAAAAGAATCTGCATTGCCAAGACAATCCTAAGCCAAAATAACAAAGCTGGAGGCATCATGCTACTTGACTTCAAACTATACTACAAGGCTACACTAACAAAAACAGCATGGTACTGGTACCAAAACAGAGATATAGACCAATGGAACAGAACAGAGCCCTCAGAAATAATACCACACATCTACAGCCATCTGATCTTTGACAAACCTGACAAAAAAAAGTAATGGGGAAAGGACTCCGTATTTAATAAATGGTGCTGGGAAAATTGGCTAGCCATAAGTAGAAAGCTGAAACTGGATCCTTTCCTTACTCCTTATATGAAAATTAATTCAAGATGGATTAGAGACTTAAATGTTAGACCTAATATCATAAAAACCCTAGAAGAAAACCTAGGTAATACCATTCAGGACATAGGCATGGGCAAGGACTTCATGTCTAAAACACCAAAAACAACGACAACAAAAGCCAAAATTGACAAATGGGATCTAATTAAACTGAAGAGCTTCTGCACAGCAAAAGAAACTACCATCAGAGTGAACAGGCAACCTACGGAATGGGAGAAAAGTTTTGCAATCTACTCATCTGACAAAGGGCTAATATCCAGAACCTGCAAAAAACTCAAACAAATTTACAAGAAAAAAGCCAAGAACCCCATCAAAAAGTGGGCAAAGGATATGAACAGACACTTCTCAAAAGAAGACATTCATACAGCCAACAGACACATGAAAAAATGCTCATCATCACTCGCCATCAGAGAAATGCAAATCAAAACCACAATGAGATACCATCTCACTCCAGTTAGAATGGCAATCATTAAAAAATTAGAAAACAACAGGTGCTGGAGAGGATGTGGAGAAATAGAACACTTTTACACTTTTGGTGGGATTGTAAACTAGTTCAACAATTGTGGAAAACAGTATGGTGATTCCTCAAGGATCTAGAACTAGAAATACCATTTGACCCAGCCATCCCATTACTGGGGATATACCCAAAGGATTATAAATCATGCTGCTATAAAGACACACGCACACGTATGTTTATTGCAGCACTATTCACAATAGCAAAGTCTGGAATCAACCCAAATGTCCATCAGTGACAGACTGGATTAAGAAAATGTGGCACATATACACCACAGAATACTATGCAGCCATAAAAAAGGATGAGCCTGTGTCCTTTGTAGGGACATGGATGCAGCTGGAAACCATCATTCTCAGCAAACTATTGCAAGAACAGAAAACCAAACACCGCATATTTTCACTCATAGGTGGGAATTGAACAATGAGATCACTTGGACTCGGGAAGGGGAACATCACACACCGGGGCCTATTGTGGGGAGGGGACAGGGGAAGGGATAGCATTAGGAGATATACCTAATGTAAATGATGAGTTAATGGGTACAGCACACCAACATGACACATGTATACATATGTAAGAAACCTGCACATTGTGCACATGCACCCTAGAACTTAAAGTATATTAATAAAAAAATTTAAAAAAAAAAGAAATTGACATGTGCCTCATTCTTACTTAAAAGTATTCAAACTCAGGAAAAGCAATACATCATAATGATTAATAGCATGGACTCTGGAGCCAAACTTTCTGGGTTTCAATCCTAACTCTTCCATTTTCTTTTTTTTTTTTAATTATTATACTTTATGTTCTAGGGTACATGTGCACAACGTGCAGGTTTGTTACATATGTATACATAGGTCATGTTGGTGTGCTGCACCCATTAACTTGTCATTTACATTAGGTATATCTCCTAATGCTACCCCTCGCCCCTCCCCCCACCCCACAACAGGCCCCAGTGTGTGATGTTCCCCTTCCTGTGTCCAAGTGTTCTCATTGTTCAATTCCCACCTATGAGTGAGAGCATGTGGTGTTTGGTTTTCTGTTCTTGCGAGAGTTTGCTGAGAATGATGGTTTCCAGCTGCATTCATGTCCCTACAAAGGACATGAACTCATCCTTTTTCATGGCTGCATACTATTCCATGATGTATATGTGCCACATTTTCTAAATCCAGTCTGTCATCGATGGACATTTGGGTTGGTTCCAAGTGTTTGCTATTGCAAACAGTGCCACAAAAAAAATACGTGTGCATGTGCCTTTATAGCAGCATGATTTATAATCCTTTGGGTATAGCCCCAGTAATGGGATGGCTGGATCAAATGGTATTTCTACTTCTAGATCCTTGAGGAATCGCCACACTGTCTTCCAAAATGGTTGAACTAGTTTACAGTCCCACCAACAGTGTAAAAGTGTTCCTATTTCTCCACATCCTCTCCAGCACCTGTTTTTTCCTGACTTTTTTTTTTCTTTTTTTTATTATACTTTAAGTTCTAGGGTACATGTGCATAACGTGCAGGTTTGTTACATATGTATACTTGTGCCATGTTGCTGTGCTGCACCTATCAACTCGTCAGCACCCATCAATTCGTCATTTATATCAGGTATAACTCCCAATGCCATCCCTCCCCCCTCCCCATGATAGGCCCCGATGTGTGATGTTCCCTTCCCGAGTCCAGTGATCTCACTGTTCAGTTCCCACCTATGAGTGAGAACATGCGGTGTTTGTTTTCTGTTCTTGTGATAGTTTGCTAAGAATGATGGTTTCCAGCTGCATCCATGTCCCTACAAAGGACACAAACTCATCCTTTTTTATGGCTGCATAGTATTCCATGGTGTATATGTGCCACATTTTCTTAATCCAGTCTGTCACAGATGGACATTTGGGTTGATTCCAAGTCTTTGCTATTGTGAATAGTGCCGCAATAAACATACGTGTGCATGTGTCTTTATAGCAGCATGATTTATAATCCTTTGGGTATATACCCAGTAGTGGGATGGCTGGGTCATATGGTACATCTAGTTCTAGATCCTTGAGGAATCGCCATACTGTTTTCCATAATGGTTGAACTAGTTTACAATCCCACCAACAGTGTAAAAGTGTTCCTATTTCTCCACATCCTCTCCAGCACCTGTTGTTTCCTGACTTTTTAACAATTACCATTCTAACTGGTGTGAGATGGTATCTCATTGTGGTTTTGATTTGCATTTCTCTGATGGCTAGTGATGATGAGCGTTTTCTCATGTGTCTGTTGGCTGCATAAATGTCTTCTTTTGAGAAGTGTCTGTTCATATCCTTTGCCCACTTTTTGATGGGGTTGTTTGTTTGTTTTTCTTGTAATTTGTTTGAGTTCTTTGTAGGTTCTGGATATTAGCCCTTTGTCAGATGAGTAGACTGCAAAAATTTTCTCCCATTCAGTAGGTTGCCTATTCACTCTGATGGTAGTTTCTTCTGCTGTGCAGAAGCTCTTTAGTTTAATTAGATCCCATTTGTCAATTTTGGCTTTTGTTGCCATTGCTTTTGTTGTTTTAGTCATGAAGTCCTTGCCCATGCCTATGTTCTGAATCGTATTGCCTAGGTTTTCTTCTAGGGTTTTTATGGTTTTAGGTCTAACATTGATGTCTTTAATCCATCTTGAATTAATTTTTGTATATGGTGTAAGGAAGGGATCCAGTTTCAGCTTTCTACTTATGGCTAGTCAGTTTTCCCAGCACCATTTATTAAATAGGGAATACTTTCCCCATTTCTTGTTTTTGTCAGGTTTGTCAAAGATCAGATGGTTTTAGATGTGTGGTATTATTTCTGAGGGCTCTGTTCTGTTCCATTTGTTTACATCTCTGTTTTGGTACCAGTACCATGCTGTTTTGGTTACTGTAGCCTTGTAGTATAGTTTGAAGTCAGGTAGCGTGATGCTTCCTGCTTTGTTCTTTTGGCTTAGGACTGTCTTGGCAATGTGGGGTCTTTTTTGATTCCATATGAACTTTAAAGTAGTTTTTTCCAATTATGTGAAGAAAGTCATTGGTAGCTTAATGGGGATGGCATTGAATCTATAAACTACCTTCGGCCGTATGGCCATTTTCACGATATTGATTCTTCCTATCCATGAGCGTGGAATGTTCTTCCATTTGTTTGTGTCCTCTTTTATTTCATTGAGCAGTGGTTTGTAATTCTCCTTGAAGAGGTCCTTCACAGCCCTTGTAAGTGAATTCCTAGGTATTTTATTCTCTTTGAAGCAATTGTGAATGGGAGTTCACTCATGATTTGGCTCTCTGTTTGTCTGTTATTAGTGTATAAAAATACTAGTGATTTTTGCACAATGACTTTGTATCCTGAGACTTTGCTGAAGTTTCCTATCAGCCTAAGGAGATTTTGGGCTGAGACAATGGGGTTTTCTAAATATACAATCCTAACTCTTCTATTTTCTAGCTATGTGAGCTTTGCAGGTTACCTGACCTCTCTCTGTCTCCACATTTTATCTGCAAATGAATAATAACATAACTTAGCTCTCATGTCTGTTATAAGGATTGTATGAATCAACATATATTAATAGCTTAGAATAGAGCTTGGTACATAGGACTCTATGCATATAAAGTTTAAACGAGCATAATAGAATAAGTAAGCCTAAGGAATCGAATTTCAAAAAAATAGCTAAATTAGATAACTAGGGAAAGTGTCCTGTTTGAAGCAATGTCTGGAAAACCACATTATGCCAAGAGAATAGTTGAAATGAATGAGAGGGAGCCTGCAGACAAGAAAGCATGGAGTATATCTGAAAGCTGCTACGTGGAAAAAGAAGCAAATGTTGCAAATGTTACAGGGCCCCATAACTAGAAGGTGTTTGAAGAAGGTGGACTTCAGTTCAATATGGGAAGCACTTTCTAACCCCTGGAGCTATGCCCTGTGGTAATAATGCAGCTTATCACTGCAGAGATTCAAACTGGTAGGTGAATCATCAACCATAAAGCAGGAGGGATTCTTTCCCAGGATAGGAGCCGAGGAACTGACAGCCTCTCGGGTCCCAAGTCTGGTTCTGAAATTTTAAGATTTAATGATCAAATGCTAAGAGTATTGATGCATTGATTCTTTAATAGAAATTACATGTAAATGGAAGGGTTTGGACTTTTCATACTTATATTCCAAGTAAAAGTAAGTACATGTGTTGCCACAGGTGACAGTTTATTCTGAGATTAAGAGAACTGAGAAAATCATTTTCAAGATGAATACTGATGCTAACAAGCACTGACACCTTTAGATAGTAGAACCAAGTCAGGCTGTAGATATGACAAGGAGACAAGCAACTCCCCAGTCATCTCCTCTTCAGTTCACTGCATTAGCTGTCACCATGGCCCACCACCATATAATGTTGATGCAGAAAATGTGTTAATATAGTGTCATATTCTTCCCAAATCATGGTCCCTACTCTATTAGTAGTGTGGAAATACGCGGTCTTGTGTGCAGCATATTTTGTTTGCCTTTTCACTATTCTCCATGTTGTTCTCCTTTCTAGAAGGCTAATTTTATGCACTACATTATAGGTGCCATCAGCCTCTTGCTTCAACTTGAGTTTGGCCACCTTGGCTGAAGATCAGAGGAAGACGAAAAGACTGGGCATGTAATTCCCTGGCTCTCTCCCTGTGAAATCTTCTCAGGCTGGCTGTTTCCTCCACCAAAAATCTCTGCACGTCTTAAGAAAGCTTGATTTACATGATATGTGTGCTGTTCGACTTAGGTTCTCACTCTATTCCTTGTGGTTTTCCTCCGCTTAGATCATAACTTCATGATTAGTCTTTGCAAATATATCCTCCTAAAATCATTGAAATGTCCCATGTGTATTCTCTGGGATCCTGACAAATTCAACAAATTGCAGTCAGACCTGGCATTTGCTGCTTAGGCACTTACTTGTTGACCCATTATGAAAATTGCTGATATTGGATCATTCTGACCTAGAAAAATGTCAGTTTCAAAATAGTTCAACTTGACATTGTTCACATACATTATTCCATTTGCTAACGGTCAAAATACTTGACCAGGAACCAGGAGTATAGGAAATTCATTTATTATATGAAGTTGAAATTACTCTCTGTAGCTTTTTATCAAAAATGCAGGACTGGGAATCAGAAACTGGTGTTCTAGACCTGGGTATATTATTAACTCATTGTAAGAAAGTCAATTTTCCTTTCTGATCCTCAGTTTCTTCATGTACAAATTTAAAAAATCAGATTATATACTCTCTACAGGTTTTTTCATAGGTGCTATTCTAAAGTTCCAGAATCCCATATCCCAAACTATACTGCTAGTTTCTTAAAAACAGGAACTGTGTCCCCAAAGATTCCTTAGACCAGAATCATCTGGGGCATTTTAGGCACTATTCCCAGAGCTACCAAATCATAATCTTCAAATGTGGAGCCTGCTTTCTTGCTTACAAATACTGAATGTTGAGAACTATTACATCTAGCACATGAAGTATACAAAGTAGTGGTCAATAAACCACTGTTGATTGTTAAAATGGCTGTGACGGCCAATGTAGGTGGTTTAATTGAATAAATCACTCAAGTTGGATAAAATAATGCAGTAATGGATTTTTTTCAATATACAAAAACATAATTAAGAAAGTATGGAAACAAACAATCAAAAAGAAGCAGCAGCTCTTAAGTACCACAACTGTCAGCAAAAACTCTATATTTTAAAATTATATTGGATCCTTTATTTATGGCAAATACAAATAGATTGACAACCCTAATATTTGTGTTTTTATGATTAGCCAAGTCTAATTTTGTAATAATTTTTTTCTTTTCAGCTTTATTTTAGCTTCAGGAGTACATGTGCAGGTTTGTTATGTAGGTAAATTGTATGTCATGAGGGTTTGGTGTACAGATATTTCGTCACCCAGGTAATAAGCATAGTACCCAACAGGTAATTTTCTTATACTCACCCTCCTTCCACACTCTACCCTCAAGTAGGCCCTGGGGTTTATTGTTCCCTTCTTTGTGTCCATGTGTACTCAATGTTCAGCTCCCACTTATAAGTGAGAACACATAGTATTTGGCCTATTGTTCCTGTGTTAGTTTGCTTAGGATAATAGCCTCCAGCTGCATCCATGTTGCTGAAAATGACATGATCTCATTCTTTTTTTATGACTGCGTAGTATTCCATGGTGTATATGTACCACATTTCTTTTATCTAATACACTTTATTGAGCATTTAGATTGGTTCCATGTCTTTGCTATTATGAAGAGTGCTGCAATGAACATATGCATTCATGTGTCTTTATGATAGAATGAGTTATATTCCTTTGGATATATATCCAATAATGGGATTCCTGGGTCAAATAGTAATTCCACTTTAAGTTCTTTGAGAAATCACCAAACTGCTTTCCACAATGGCTGAACTGATTTACATTCCCACCAGCAGTGTATGAGATAGTTGTAGGTGTGCAGCATTATTTCTGAGCTCTCTCTTCTATTCTCTGCAACCTCACCAGCAGCTGTTATAATTTGACTTTTTAATAATAGCCATTCAGATTGATATGAGACGGTATCTCATTGTGGTTTTGATTTGCATTTCTCTAATGATCAGTGATGTTCAGCAGTTTTTCGTATGCTTGTTTGCCGCAAAAAATGTCTTCTTTTGAGGAGTGTCTGTTCATGTCTGTTGCCGATTTTTTAATTGGGTTGTTCTTTGCTTGTGAATTTGTTTAAGTTCCGTATAGATGCTGGATATTAGACCTTTGTTGGATGCATACCTTACAAATATTTTCTTCCATTCTGTAGATTGTCTATCTACTCCCTTGATAGTTTCTTTTGCTGTGCAGAAGCTCTTTCATTTTATTAGGTTCCATTTGTCAATTTTTGGGTTTCTTGAGATTGCTTTTCATGTCTTCATCACGAAATTTTTGCCAGGTCCTATGTCTAGAATGATATTTTCTAGATTATCTTCCAGGGTTTTTGTAGTTTTAGGTTTGACATGTAAGTCTTTAATCCACCTTCCCAGCACCATTTATTGATTAGGGATTTCTTTCCCCATTGCTTGCTTTTGTCAACGTTGTGAAAGATCAGATGTTTGTAAGTCTGTCGCATTATTTCTGGGCTCTCTATTCTGTTCCCTTGGTCTATGTGTCTATTTTTGTACTGGTACCATGCTGTTTTGTTTACTGTAGCCCCATAGTATAGTTTGAAGTCAGGTAGTGTGATGTCTCTAGTTTTGTTCTTTTTGCTTAGGATTACCTTGGCTATTTGGGCTCTTATGGGGTTCCATATACATTTTAAAATAGTTTTTTTTCTAGTTCTATAAAGAATGCCATTGGTAGTTTGATAGGAATAGCATTGAATCTGTAAATTGCTTTTGGAAGTATGGCCATTTTAACAATATTGATTATTCTTATCCATGCACATGGAATTTTTTTCATTTGTTTGTGTCATCTCTGATTTCTTGAGCAGTGTGTTGTAATGCTTATTGTAGAGCTCTTTCACCACCCTGGTTACCTGTATTCACAGGTATTTTATTCTTTTATGGCTAGCATGAATGGGATTGTGTTTTTGATTTGGCTCTCAGCTTGGATGTTGTTGGTGTATGATGCTACTGATTTTTGTACATTAATTTTGCATCCTGAAACTTTGCCAAAGTTTTAAAATCAGATCAAGGAGCTTTTAGGCAGAGACTTTTCTGGGTATATAATCATATTGTCTGCAAACAGAGATAATTAGACTCCCTATCTTTTAATTGGTATGCCTTTTATATCTTTCTCTTGCCTGATTGCTCTGGCTAGGACTTCAGTACCATGTTGAATAGGAGTAGTGAGAGAGGGCATCCATGTCTTGTTCTGCCTTTCAAGGGGAATGCTTCCAGCTTTTGCCCATTCAATATGCTGTTGGCTGTGGGTTTTTTCATAGATGTCCTTATTATTTTGAAGTATGTTCCTTCAATGCCTGGTTTGGGTGGTGGTTTATACCTGTAGTCCTTTGTTTTAATGAAATAATGTTGATTTTTATCAAAAACCTTTTATGCATCTACTGAGATAATTATGTGTGTTTTTGTTTTTAGTTCTACTTATGTGGTGAATCACATTTATTGATTTGCATATGTTGAACGAACCTTGCATCCCAGGCATAAAGTCTACTTGATCATGGTGGATTCAATTTTTGGTATGCTACTGGATTTGGTTTGCTACATTTTATTGAGGATTTTTGCATCTATGTTCCTCAAGGATATTGGCCAAAAGTTTTCTCTTTTGTTGTGTCTCTACCAGGTTTTGGTGTCAGGATGATGCTGGTCTCATAGAATGAGTTAAGGAGGAGTCCCTCCTCCTCAATTATTTGGAATAGTTGCAGTAGGAATGGTACCAGTTCTTCTTTATACATCTGGTAGAATTTGTGAATTCATTTGTTCCTAGACTTTTTCTGATTGTTATGCTTTTTGTTACTGATTCAATTTTGGAACTTGTTATTGGTCTGTTCAGGGATTCAATTTTTTCCTGGTTCAGTCTTAGGAAGTTGCATGTTTCCAGGAATTTATCCATTTCTTCTAGGTTTTCTAGTTTGTGCACATAGAGATGTTCATGGTAGTCTCTGAGGGTTTTCTGTATTTCTCTGGGGTCAGTAGTAACATCCTCTTTGTTATTTCTGATTGTGTTTATTTGGATCTTTTCTTTTTCTCTTTATTAGAATAACTAGTGGTCTATCCATCTTATTCATTCTTTCAAAGAACACACCCCTGGACTTAATCTTTTGTATGTTTTTGTGCATCTCAATTTCCTTCAGTTCAGCTCTGATTTTTGTTATTTCTTGTCTTTTGCTAGCTTTGGGGTTGGTTTCCTCTTGGTTCTCTAGTTCCTTTAGGTGTGACATTAGGTTGTTAATTTGAGATCTGTGTAACTTTTTGACTTGGGCATTTAGTGCTATAAACTTCCCTCTTAGCACTCTTTAGCCATGTCCCGGAGATTCTGGTATTTGTATCTTTGTTCTCATTACTTTCAAGAAATTTCTTTATTTCTGCCTTAATTTCATTATTTACCCAAAAGACATTCGGGAGAATACAACCCTAATATTTGAGCCATGATTTTAGTAGTCTCGTGCCTCAAAAGTATTAATTGCACTGGGCTTGGAGGAAAGTAAAGAAAAAAAGTGTTTCTAATTCAAGAAACAGAGATCAGGTGTGGTGGCCCACACCTGTAATACCAATACTTTGGGAGGTCGATGTGGGAAGATCTTTTGAGGTCAGGAGTTTGAGATCAACCTGGGTGAGACAGTGAGACCCTATCTCTACAAAATAATTTTAAAAGTTAGCCTTGTGTGGTGGCTTATACCTGTAGTCCCAGCTACTCAGGAGGCCCAGACAGGAGGATCATGTGACCATGTGAGCCCGGGAGTTTGAAAGTTTGAAGTTATTAATGAGCTATGATCACATCACTGCATTCCAGCCTGGGTAGCAGAGTAAGATCCTGTGGAAGAAAGAAAGAAAGAAAGAAGGAAAGGAAGGAAGGAAGGACGGAAGGAAGGAAGGAAGAGAGAGAGAGAGAGAGAGAGAGAAGAAAGAAAGAAAGAAAGAAAGAAAGAAAGAAAGAAAGAAAGAAAGAAAGGAAGGAAGGAAGGAAGGAAGGAAGGAAGGAAGGAAGGAAGGAAGAAAGAAAGAAAGAGAAAACATGCAGTGATTGTATTGCCTCTTTATTAAAATCAAGCACTTCACTCTGTTTTTTCAGGTAGGATTTCTTGGCCTCCTCCTTGACATAATTACTAAAAACCTAGGCTATCTGGTTTTCTAAGCAACAACAGGATGCTAACAAACCATTGTAAACAGGAGACGGGACGTAAGAACTAACACTGGCCAGGCACAGTGGCTCACACCTGTAATCCCAGGACTTTGGAAGGCTGAAGTGGGCAGATCACAAGGTCAGGAGTTCAAGATCAGACTGACCAACATGGTGAAATCTCATCTCTACTAAAAATACAAAAATCAGCCGGATGTGGTGGCACATGCCTGTAATCCCAGCTGCTTGAACCCAGGATGCAGAAGTTGCAGTGAGCCAAGATCATGCCATTGCACTCCAGCCCGGGTGACAGAGCGAGACTCCATCTCCAAAAAAAAGAAAGAATAAAAGATTCAAATGAATATAATGAACATGTGCCTGAGAGTTTTTTGTTTGTTTCTGTTTGTTTGTTTTAGAGATAGAGTGTCACTGTGTGGCCATGACTGGCCTTGAACTCCTGGGCTCAAGAGATCCTTCTGTATCAGCCGCCCAAGTAGCCGTGACTATAGGCATGTGCCATGGCATGCAACCGTGAATTTTCTTTATGATGACCAAAAGTCACAAAGAAATGGGACTATTCTGTTTAAAAAATCCTTGTTTAGGATTATAAGAAAATATGCAATATATTTTTAGAACACTGTATTATCAGAGTTAAAATCTAAAAGGCTTTAACACTTGAAGTGGTAAGGTTCATTTATTTAGAACCTTCATCTTATTTAGAATCTATCATGGCCCAGTGAAGTGAAATACATGAGGAGTTAACAAAACAGAACTGTTTTATTTTCCATTTTGGAACAAAGAACAAAAACAGTCTTATATACCAAGATTCTAAGGACATACAAGCCCAGTTCTGCAGCCTCAGCCACAGAGATTACTGTAAAAATGCTGATATAAGATGAAAAGACTCAGAGTACATTAAGATAGTCAACCCTGCAAAAATAATTAGGAATACTTCCTACTTCAAGATGCATGCTTCCAAGAATATAGGACAATAGCCAAATGTAAAACCAAAAAGAAAAAAGTCACTACCAAGGAATAAAATACCTTGTGTAATATTGAAATATTGCAGGACTAAGAAGTCATTTCTAGTAATGATATTCCTTGGATGAGAAGGGATTTTAAAGTCTAAAAGGAGTTCAACATTGCTGAATAACAGAGTTTAGTGGCAGAAAGACTAAGAAATAAGGCTAGCAAGGTGGGTAGAAGCTGGGTCGTAATGGGTTTTATAAAATCATGTTAAGAAGTTTGTACCTTATTATAGGGACAACAGAAAACCATGAAAGGGCTCTAAATAGGGTAGGTATGGCCAAACATGCATTATAGAAAAAAATAGTTACAGAGTAGAGGTTAGTTTGGATGGAAACAAGATTTTAGGAAGTAAGACAAGGTTCGTGCAGTGGTCCAAGTGGGAGACAACATCAGACTAAACTAGGGTGCTAGCAGAAAAGTTGGAAAAAAGTAGATGAATCCAATAGATATGGGAGGTAGAAATGACAAATCTTGGTGATTGAGTCGATCTGGAGAGTAAAGGGTAGAAAACCGGCAAAAATGATTCCAAGTTTCTGGCTTGAGCAACTGAGTACATAGTGGTACCACTGACTAAAACAGGGAAAAAAATGGAAGAGGAATATTTTTGTCTGTTTGTTGTTTGTTTTGTTATGTTTGTTCTTTAGGGTGGGGGAGGGAGATGAAGATAATTAAATACAATGGACATGCTTAGTTTAAGAAGTGTGTGGAATAGCCAAGTGGGCATGTTCAGTAGACAGTTGGATATAGAAGTCTGACATTCAAGAGAAGTCTGGAATGGAGATTGAGATGGGAGTCATTGGCATTTACATATGTAAGGTAACTACATCATAGAAATTGATTAAATCACCCAGGGGATCTGTAGGGTAAGAAGTGTGCCTAGAACAAAACAAGGAAAAACACAAACACCTGAGGGGTGAACAAAAGAAGACTAAAAAAGATCTTTATATCACAAAGGTCTTTGATGTGCCTGTGTAGTATTGTGGAAAAATATTGCAGAAAGCATAGTTGTAAAAGTATAAAGAAAATCAGATGTAGTATTTACTATTGGTATAATACTATTCTCGGATCCCTTTTACTGGGCCAGTGAAATTATCCTGCAGCTACTTTGGAAAATTACTATCTGTGGAAGGGAGTTGCCTCACCTAAGATGTCTGGAAGACTATGCCTTTCTCCAGGGGATCCACAGGTAAAGACTAATTGAGGTGATAGTACACAAGCCTGGGTCCCTTGCCTCAAGGTAGGACAAATCTTTTAGTGCCATTTATGCCCCATTTCTCCTCATGAGGTCAAATTGAGGCTGCACCTTTGTTTTACTTCTTCTCTTTCCCTATCTTCCTTCCCTTACTTCCTTACAGGTTTCTGTTGAAACTGACCTCTCAATAAATCATTTGCTCAAGAATCCTTGCTTCATACCCTGTTTCTAGAGAACCCAATCAAAATTCCAGAGAATTGTAGTGTCTCTGAAACCAAAGAGAATTATTATTAAACTATATGTTTATATTTTATGCATGTTTCTATGTGTATTTTTATTTCACAATAAAATGAAGTTAAGGATGGAGAACTCAACAATATTGGAACGTAAGAACAGACAAGTGTTCATTTCAGCAACGGAACCAACATTGGCCATCTTGGCTGCAGAAGTTGTCTTAGAGTCATTGGATTGGAAGCCAGATGGCAGCAAGTGAATGAATGTGTGAGAGGTAAATAGATGCAATGAAGCATACCACTCCTTCAAGAAATATGGCTATGAATGGGAGTAAATAATTAAGGCAGAATCTGGAGAAAAGATTTTTAAATTTAAGATGAGTTATTCTTAAACATTATCATGTTTAAATGCTAATGAGCCACAGCCAATAAAAAGGAAAAGGTTGAAGATCTAAGAGAGAAGAGATAAAATTGAGAGCAAAAGAACTATTTTTAAGATATTACAGAGGTGATTCAAGACTGGGCCAGGGTGTTGTCTAAGAAGAAAAAACTTTGAGATCTCTTTCTACTTTGAGAGTCTGAGCCTCTGACCTTTTTTCTAAATATAATGTAATGTATAAGTATCAGAGACCAGAGTACTTGGGTTCAACCGGGGGAAAATCCAGAAGTTTTGGTCTGAGGCAAACATTTATCACAGTCTTCTTTCATCCTAAGAGTTAGGGGTTCTTACCCGCCAATGTCCTGCTTCACAAAGTCCCCAGGTTCTTGTCGTCTTGATTCCCCTTGACCAGTGGTTCCAGGGAGAATATTAATCAGGAAAAGAATCCCAAGGCTGGTCATGTAATAGTGACTCATTTGTGTGATTATCATCTTCTTAGGCACAAACTTGGAGAGACCTGTGAGATTCACAGTTTAGATAAGGGATAAGAGGTAGGGAGTAGAAAACAAAGGGTGAGAGGAAAAAGAGGTAAAAAAAGAGAGAAAGAGGTGTTATTAAACTCCATTACAGTCATTTAACTTCTCTAGTGTCTAGTTACTCAGTGCTTAATTCAATAGTCCCCTTTTCCCAGCTTGTCAATGCCACCAAAATCACTCCCAATATAACTTTCTGCTAAATATACCAGAGCCCATCCAAGAAAGGATGCATGGAGTAGTGCAAAGAGCCCTAAGTCAGTAATCAGGAGTCTGAAGTTACTGCAATATCTCTTTCCTTGGCTTCACCCCATGTGATTAGGTGAGTCACAGAACTTCCCTCAACTTGGGTTATCTCTTACAATCCAAGATCTTAAAAATATTCTCTCATGTCTTCATTTTATTTCCCTCCAATCCCCTGTTTGATCTTTAGTGTTACAAAGTCCTTTGCCTTGGTTAACTGTGTAATATTGTAGAGAATCCTAGTATCCTAGTATATTAAGATCTGGAGTCATTTACAGCATTTTGGGGATTGATTCCCATCTTCATAGAGTTAAACAATTTTCCAAAAGATTAAATGGCCCGAAGTGGAGAGACTGTTTCCTCTAAATTAGGTTGAGAAAATACTGAATAATGAGACATCATGGCTCTTGAATAAAAATGCAGTATTTCCCCATAAAGAGATATTTGAAAGCAAACTTGTTCCTTTCGATGGGGGCCACAACATAAAGAGAGATCCAAGCCTACTTCCTGACACTGAAATATCTAAGAGGTCAGTAAATTATACTGGTGATAGAATTAGTGATTTGGAATTCCCTATAAGGAAGGCTGTTTTATGAACTCTGGATCAGTGGAGATCTACCCAAGGCATGGGGTTAAGAAAGCAGCCAATAAAGTGATGGTTACTTGCTACCTCTAATTTGTGTGGCTTCTTTGAATATGAGACACTGAGAACTTGAAGGAGACCTAACTCTGACCCAACAACATACCCTTTTTCAGTCATATCAGTGGATTAATTTTCAGAGAAAATGGAGGGATATATAACTTTTTTTTTCAAGAAAGTTTATACAAGAGACCAATATGTAAAACAGATACACATTAAGGAGCTATTCTGGTTGGTGAGATTAAGAACAAAAGTCCTTTTAAATTCATCCACATGCCTCAAAAAAGCAGCCACTGGATCTACATTAAGCTGTTTTCATGAATCTGGTATAGGCATATGAAAAACTACAACAATGGAGAAGATAGACTTATGACATGATGAAGTGTCAACATTAGAGATAGAGATAATCATAGTATTAGATTGCACCATATGAAATTGCCAATATTTCAAAATTTTGGTGTTACCAAAGAAAGTAATTTCTTATGGTCAACCTAATATATGAGCTGTGACATCCATGGTTCATGAACAATAAAAGAGTTGATGGACATTTTATAGGAGTATACAGGAATGGTACTGTTCCAAAAACCATAGTATATGAGTAAGAAAAGATGGTGCATGATCAGACAACTCCGAGCACAAGTAACTTCCATGGTAAGGGCAGTAACCAAGATATATGCTCAAACATCCACAGTGCTTTAGCAGACCTTAATGTATAATCATATGGTGAGAATTAATGCTCAGATAATCATGATACTGAATTGACAACTACTCTATAGGAACAGAGACACTTGGGCTAGGATATGAAGTTCAAATTGTAGAAATAATCCATGGAACATAAGACATAGCCATGATGCATGCTTAGAAAACATGAGTCCATGAATAACAATCCTGGGTGTAGGAGAAGATGGTCATGCTGTGTAAACAAAGAGATCCATAGTGTGTGTTCAGCTATGCTATTCCACTATATCACTATGGATCATGTTCAAATTATCATGGTAGATAAGCAGCTAACTATCACACTAAGAATAGATGGCAATTAAATTCCCATGATTTGGAAAGAGAAAACTAAGACATATACTATGATACATAAAAAAGACAACAGCATTACATGAAATCATAACTAAATAACATGTCTGTGACAGTGAAACAAAGAGCCTTCAAAATGATCACACATCCTTGTAGCTGGAGGCAAATACAGTATATGCATAGACAAACATGATACATGTGAAGAGCATTTGGTACATCAATTCTTAACCATGACAAATGCACACAGAATATATGTATCATAGAAACCATACTACAGGAATTTAGTGACATAGTTTAGGAGCAGACTACAGTGCTATGGAAGTAGACTACCATGGTGCAGGAACAGAAAAGGTCATGGTCCATGAGTAGGCCGACATGGTCAAAAAATTTTCACTGTGGCAGAAAGGTAAGATATAGTTGCAAGTGAACATAGTGAAGAATTGATATCCTTGGGGTAATGATGACAATAGTGAATAAATAGCTATTTGTAATGTACGAACACACAAATATAATGCACATATCCACGGTGAATAAAGTGAAAATTACAGTGAAGGAACATCATACAAATATTCAGACAACCATGATGTATGAGCAGAAAGTAAAACCTAATGCTGGTTTTAATCAAGAAGCCAGGCTATGTTGCAAAAGTAGACAACGATAGTGTATGCTTATATAAGTACAGCACAAAAAAAAAAAAAAAAAAAATGTCCTGTGAGTTTACAGCCAACCATGGCACAAATGCAGATGCCTTTGGTAGGAGCAGATTGGCTATGAAACAGGAGGAGACAACTCTTGTGCAAATTCAGATAATCATGGTGTTAGAGGAGATTATCCATGATACATGAACACATAATCATGACACATGCTCAGGCCATTATAACGTGTACTTGCATGGCCAAATTAGCAAATGATTACCGACAAATTCACCCTACTCAAGAGCTAAAGGAAGGTACAAGGAACAAACAAATAGATGAAAATACCATTTATAAGTTGATGACTTGCAAATTAATATCTTTATTCCAGATATTACCTCAAATCTATTTTTGTATCTAGATATGGGTTCCAGGAGATAACACATATCTTAAACTCATATTGTAATTCATAAGTAAAACTTAAACCCAGGTTAGGTTCAAGATATCTCTCACAAAGCTCTGTATCTAAATGTCTGAGAGGCATCTTAAACATAACATTTTCAAATCTGAAGTTCAGATATCCACCCCCACACACATATATAGACCTGGTCCTGTGCAGTATTTCCCATCTCAAGTAATAGTGACTCCGCACTTCCAATTGCTCTGATTGAAACTCTAATGTCATTCTTAACTTCTCTTTAATGTTCATACCAGACATCTGATCTATTAACAAGTCTCATTGGCATTCCATTCAAAAGGAAATATATCCAAAATAAAGCCACTGATCATTACCTCTGTTGCTACCACTCTAGCTTGTCATCTTTTGTCAAGATCATTGTAAAAGCTTCTTAACTGGTTTTGCTGCCTCTGTCCTTGCTCCCCTAGAGTCTGTACCCTACACAGTGGGCAGAGGGAACTTTTAAAGTGTTTAAGGCAGATAATTTCTTCCTTCTGCTCAAAATCCTCCCATTTCTTCCCATTTCAAAAGCCTCACTCTCTTAGCATTTTTTGAGAATACATTATATTATTAACTCTAGTCACCATGCTGTACAAGAAATCTCTTGAACTTATTCCTCCTATATAACTGAAATTTTGTATCCTTGGGTCAACATCTACCCACACCAGACCACACCTTCCAGCCCCTGATAACAACCATTCTACTCTCTGTTTCTATGAAATCACTTTTTTAGATTACTCTACATATAAGTGGCATCATGAGGTATCTGTCTTTCTCTGTATGCCTTATTTCACTTAACATAATGTACTCTAGGGTCATCCATGTTGTCACAAATGACAATATTTCACTCTTTTTGAAGGCTGAATAATACTCCATTGTGTATACATACCACATTTTCTTTATCCATTAATGCATTAACAGACATTTAGGTTGATTTCATATCTTGGTTATTGTGAATAATACTGCATTAACATGGAAGTGCATATATCTCTTCAACATACTAATTTAATATCCTTTGGATATATAACCAGTAGTGAGATTGCTGAATCATACAACTCTAGTCTCGCTCTGTTGCCCAGGCTGGAGTGCAGTGGTGTGATCTCAGCTCACTGCAAGCTCCACCTCCCGGGTTCACGCCATTCTCCTGCCTCAGCCTCCCAAGTAGCTGGGACTACAGGTGCCCGCCACCACGCCCAGCTAATTTTTTGAATTTTTAGTAGAGACGGGGTTTCACCATGTTAGCCAGGATGGTCTCGATCTCCTGACTTCATGATCTGCCCATCTTGGCCTCCCAAAGTGCTGGGATTACAGGCGTGAGCCACTGCACCTGGCCCTATTTTTAATTTTTTTTTTGAGAGAACTCCATATTGTTTTCTGTAATGGCTGTGCTAATGTGCATTCCCACCAACAGTGTGTGAAGGTCCCTTTTCTCCACATCCTCTCTAACATGATTGGTCTTTTTGATAATGCCCAATCTAACAGGTGTGAGGTGATTTACATTTCCTTTAAGATTAGTGATATTGAGAATTTTATCATATACCTAATGATCATTTGTATGTGTCACCATAAAAATTATGACTACAAGAGAGAATGCATATGCTAATTAGCTGGATTTTGTCATTCCACAATGTGTATATACCTTGAAACATCATGTTGTACATGGTAAATCCTTGCAATTTTATCTGTCAATTAATAAATAAATAAATATATGATCTACAAGGTCCTACATGAGCTACCTCCAAATAGCTGGCTAGTCTCATCCCCTACTACCCTCCTGTCTCACACACTCCACTTCAGCCACTGTGGCCTCCTTCACTGCTCATGAAATATGTCAGGTATGCTTCTGCACCAGGGCCTTTGCACCTGCTATCACCTCTACCTGGGATGTTCTTCCATCCATTTTTCACATAATTTGTTCCCTCATTTCCTTCATAGCATTATTAAAATATCATCTTTTCATTGAGGGCTTCCCTGGCCACCCTATCTAAAATTTCAAGCCTTCCACACATTCCTCACAGATCCTATGCAGTTGTCTGCCCTATTTTTCTTCCTTGTTTCTCATATAGAAAAGTTCAATGGGATGAGGATTTTGGTTTTTTTTTTGTTAAATCAGAGATGTATGCCCAATGCGTAGAAGAATATCTGACAAATAATGAGTACTTAATAAATAGTGAATAAATGAATTTAGGTCACATTCCTAAATAAGGAAAATTGGTTAAGAAGGATAAGGTGTAGGATGGGCTTTGGAACCTGCAAGACTGAGAGGTTACTGGCCACTACCAAATACTAGTTGTGTTAGGCTTTAATGAGCTACTTCTTCAATAAAAATAGGGATAACATCCATCTTGTAAAGGTTCTAAATATTATATAAGATAACATGTGTAAAATGCCTAGTTAAACACCTGCCAATGGTATAAGTCTTCTGATAAGTCTGGTCCAAAGACAAATTCATTTTATCACATTTGAGCACCCGCTATGTACAAGGTACCAATATAACCAATAATTCTATTGGAATTTCCTAAAATTTCTTTATTTCAGTACCTAGAAACCACCAGATACTGACATTATGCTTACAGATGTCCCTGTTTGGATGACATGAGGACTGTCTGCCAGAACTTTACCTGAACAAAGTCATTCCACGTGTTGCTACCCAGAGACTACAAAGCCAACTCTGCCATTTGTTTGTCACAATTTGTCAGCAGAGTTTCACTTAAGATCATCTAATTCCACCTAACCTCAAAGCACTGTCATTCATAAAGGTTTTGGAGACAAAAACATCTTAGTTTCAATTCTGGATATACCACATAGAAATTTGAAATCGGGCAGGTTATTTGACTCAAAATTCTAATCCAAATAATGGATTAATTAATCCATTCTTGCTATAAGAATTAAATAATCTAATTCATATATAGCATTAGTCTTAAGCTTGACATATAGTAAACTCTGGTCACTGTAAACTACAGGTCTATTATTTGACCTCTTTTCCTCCAATGAGCCTCAGTTCTACCCTAAACTAGTTGTCCCTTCCATAGCCATATCCTAAGACTTGTCATTACAAATCCATGATCTCTAATCATTCTCTGACCACATATTTCCAACATTTTTCATCTAGTGCCTTCATACTGTCAATTCTTCTACCCACATCCACCCACTCCACCCCACTCCATGAATTTCTAATCTATTGATCTTACAATCTTTGAATTGCTCATCATCATCTTCATGTTCTCATTTACTTTCTTACCCTGCTTGGATAACATACATAGTCCATAATTAAAATCAGTATAATCATTCTCTGGTATACACCCTGAATACACTTGTATCTCTCATACTCTATTGTACCTGCCTGGAAAAACATAAACCTTGGTCAAATCCAACTCTTCATCTACGAATAAGCACCTTAATATATCCGGGAAAATCTGCATAATGCCTGACTGGCCTCTCTTCAATTTTTCTTCAACATACTTCAATGTCCCACAATCCTTTTGCACTTGCCAAACCAACTCACTCTCCCACTCTCAGAGATAACTAATATTTTACTTTCTTTTCTCTCTAGGAGAGGAAATAACTCTTTTCCCAGAATCTCTGCAAATAGCTTTGCTTCTTATCTTACCAAGCAATCAAAAGACGATGCTCTTATTCCTAATATCAACTATACCAACCTACCAAAATGTCAGCCATATACTTTAACCTTTTCCCTGTTACCAGGAGTGTCTGCTCCTATCTAATGCGAGCACCCCTACACGTGCCCTGGGTCCCATTTCCTGTCTCCTGGTCAAATATATTATTTAGTTATTGTCTCATCTCTCCCACACTGGTCAGTTTGTCATTCTGTACTGGCTCATTCCTTGTAGCATAAAAGTGATGTAATATCTTCGATCATTTTGGAAAAAAAATTATCCCTTGACCTGATATTCCTCCAACCCTTTCTCAATTTTTCTACCCGCCTTTTATAGTAACCATTTCAATAATTATCTCTATCTCAACTTCCTCAGCAATCATTCCCTTATACTATCTATATTAATCAAGTAATTCATCTATCACTCCACTGAATCCACTCTTAGTATTAATTCATTCAAAATTTATGGAGTATCATCTATGTACCAGGCACCATTCTAAGTTCTAGGAATACAGCAGTGAACAAAACAGCCAAAAAGTGAATCTATGAAGAAAAAGAAGAACATGGGACCAAGGACTCTTCTCTCACATATCAAAGCCATCCCTATCCAATCCACATCCATACTTTGATTTCTCTCTTCCATGCCCTATATTCAAACTATCAGCTTATCTTGTTGATTTTGGAACAGATCCAGACTCTGACCACTTCTCACTACTTTCATTGCCCCCTAGATGTTCAAAACCACCCCCATGACTGCAATGAATGGCTAACTTCTCTCTCTCTGCTGCAACTCTTGCCCCCTCATAGTCCATTCTCTGGACAGTAGTCAAAATGAGGGTTTTTTAGAAAAATATATATGTAAGTCAGATTCACTCTCTTCTCAAACTTTCCCAGTGGATATTTTCGGAATCCTAAGTACTTGCCGTGACCTATAAGAATCTACTTTATTTGACCACTGGTTACCTCTGAAACCTCACCTCTTTTTACTTTCGGTCTCCCCTACTCATACCAATTCACACTTGTTTTCCTATATTCCTTGAAAACACCCAGCCTTAAGGGACTTTGAACTTGCTCTTTCCTCATCATAAATGCTTTTCCTATATATCTCTCTGCCTCCTTATCCAATTCCACTTTCTTATGGGATATATGACTACCCAAAATTACATTATGTACTTACTTATTTCCATTTCTCCCACTGGATATAAGCTTCATTAGTTCAGGAAATTAACTCTAACTCTGGGCCATAGAGTAGAGTCTAGCACATGACTGTTACTCAATAAAATATTTGTAGGAAAAAAAAAAAGAGTGAATTTTTTCATGAGTTCATGATCACATGAACTCTGGGCATCCTTTTCTTCTCAGAGATATAATCTCAAGACTATCCTTCTTTTCTAAAACCTTTCCCCCATGCCCTTTCAATCCTTCATTTTATGGAAAATAAATTCTTCTATGCTCTCAACTTTTTTTTCTTAATTATACTTTAAGTTCTAGGGTACATGTGCACAACATTCAGGTTTGTTACATATGTATACATGTGCCATGTCGGTGTGCTGCACCCATTAACTCGTCATTTACATTAGGTATATCTCCTAATGCTATCCCTCCCCCCTCCCCCTCCCCACAATAGGACCCGGTGTGTGATGTTCCCCTTCCCGAGTCCAAGTGATCTCATTGTTCAATTCCCACCTATGAGTGAGAACATGCGGTATTTGGTTTTCTGTTCTTGCGATAGTTTGCTGAGAATGATGGTTTCCAGCTGCATCCATGTCCCTACAAAGGATATGAACTCATCCTTTTTATGGCTGCATAGTATTCCATGGTGTATACGTGCCACATTTTCTTAATCCAGTCTGTCACTGATGGACATTTGGGTTGATTCCAAGTCTTTGCTATTGTGAATAGTGCCGCAATATACATACATGTGCATGAGTCTTTATAGCAGCATGACTTATAATCCTTTGGGTATATCCCCAGTAATGGGATGGCTGGGTCAAATGGTATTTCTAGTTCTAGATCCTTGAGGAATCGTCACACTGTTTTCCACATGGTTGAACTAGTTTACAGTCCCACCAACAGTGCAAAAGTGTTCCTATTTCTCCACATCCTCTCCAGCACCTGTTGTTTCCTGATTTTTTAATGATTGCCATTCTAACTGGTGTGAGATGGTATCTCATTGTGGTTTTGATTTGCATTTCTCTGATGGCGAGTGATGATGAGCATTTTGTTATGTGTCTGTTGGCTGTATGAATGTCTTCTTTTGAGAAGTGTCTGTTCATATCCTTGGCCCACTTTTTGATGGATTTGTTTGTTTTTTTCTTGTAAATTTGATTGAGTTCTTTATAGGTTCTGGATATTAGCCCTTTGTCAGATGAGTAGATTGCAAAACTTTTCTCCCATTCTGTAGGTTGCCTGCTCACTCTGATGGTAGTTTCTTTTGCTGTGCAGAAACTCTTTAGTTTAATTAGATCCCATTTGTCAATTTTGGCTTTTGTTGCCGAAAGGAAAACTCTTCCATTCTCTTTGCCTTAAATAAATTGGGCTTTATATTGAAGACACTACTTCACTAACTTTCCTCTGAAGTGTGGCCTGTGCATACTCCCATATATTATGCAACTGAGAGACAAGATGAGAAGTATCTCATTTTTTCAATGCCACATTGAAATCATGCCTCGTCTATGCAAGTGCACCACAGTCCTTCTTACTTGAGGTTCATGCCTCCTATCTGTATCACTCTCTGCCTTTCAATCTTATATCTGCCTCCTTGTAGCCTCCCCACATTGATTTGGAAACTATGCTCAGTTCATACTTTTATCTTTTTGTTGCTTTTCTGTATACTATTTTTTTTCTTCAACTTTTAAATTCCAGGGTACATGTGCAGGATGTGCAGGTGTGTTACATAGGTAAACATGTGCCATGATAGTTTGCCGCACAGATCAACCCATCACCTAAGTATTAAGCCTAGAATTCATTAGGTATTCTTCTTGATGCTCTTCTTCCCCCCACCCACTGTGGACAGGCCTCAGTGTATGTTGTTCCTCCCAATGTGTGCAATGAACATAAACGTGCATGTATCTTTATAACAAAGTGATTTATATTCCTTTAGGTATATACCCAGAAGTGGGATTGCTGGGTCAAATGGTATTTCTGCTTCTAGATCTTTGAGGAATTGCCACACTGTCCTCCACAATGGTTGAACTAATTACATTCCCATCAGCAGTGTAAAAGTATTCCTTTTCCTCTGCAACTTCACCAGCATCTATTGCTTCTTGACATTTTAGTAATCGCCATTCTGACTGGCATAAGATGGTATCTCAAAGTAGTTTTTATTTGCATTTCTCTTTTTTTATTAGTATTATGCTTTAAGTTCTAGGGCACCTGTGCAAAACATGCAGGTTTGTTACATATGTAAACATGTGTCGTGTTGGTC
Organism: Trachypithecus francoisi; assembly: GCF_009764315.1. NCBI lineage: Eukaryota > Metazoa > Chordata > Mammalia > Primates > Cercopithecidae > Trachypithecus > Trachypithecus francoisi. The sequence goes on from NW_022681471.1 coordinate 29,001,627, forward strand.
TGCTGCACCCATTAACTCGTCATTTACATTAGGTATTTCTCCTAATGCTATCCTCCCCCATCCCCCACCCCACAACAGACTCCAGTGTGTGACGTTCCCTGCCGTGTGTCCAAGTATTCTCATTGTTCAACTCTCACCTATGAGTGAGAACATGCGGTATTTGGTTTTCTGTCCTTGGGATAGTTTGCTAAGAATGTTGGTTTCCAGCTTCATCCATGTCACTACAAAGGACATGAACTCATCCTTTTTTATGGCTGCATAATATTCCATGGTATATATGTGCCACATTTTCTTAATCCAGTCTATCACTGATGGACATTTGCATTTCTCTAATGATCAGTTATGCTGAGCATTTTTTCATATGTTTGTTGGCCACATGAATATATTGTGAGAAGTGTCTGCTCATGTCCTTTGCCCACTTTTTAAACGGGATTTTTTGCTTGTAAATTTGTTTAGATTCTTTGTAGAGTCTATATAGTAAACCTTTGTCAGATGGATAGATTGCAAACATTTTCTCCCATTCTGTAGGTTGTCTGTTCACTCTGATGATAGTTTCTTTTGTTGTGGAGAAGCTCTTTAGTTTAATTAGATATCATTTGTCAATTTTTTTTTTTCTTTGAGATGGAGTCTTGCTCTGTCACCCAGGCTGGAGTGCAGTGGTATGATCTCCACTCACTGCAAGCTCTGCCTCCCGGGTTCACGTGTTCTCCTGCCTCAGCCTCATGAGTAGCTGGGACTACAGGCACGTGCCAACACGCCTGGCTAATTTTTTGTATTTTTAGTAGAGACAAGTTTCACTGTGTTAGCCAGGATGGTCTCGATCTCTTGACCTCATGATCCGTCCATCTTGGTCTCCCAAAGTGTTGGGATTACAGGCGTGAGCCACTGCGCTCGGCCCAATTTTTGCTTTTGTTGCAATTGCTTTTGATGTTTTTGTCATGAAATATTTGCCTGTGCCTATATCCTGAATGGTATTACCTAGATTTTCTTCTAGGATTTTCTTCATTTTATAATTTTTGGTTTTACATTTAAGTCTTTAATCCATCCTGAGTTAATTTTTGCATAAGGTGTAAGGAAGGGGTCCAGTTTCAGTTTTCTGCATATGGCTAGCCAGTTCTCCCAGCACTGTTTATTAAATAGGAAATCCTTTCCCCATTTCTTGTTTTTGTCAAGTTTGTCAAAGATCAGATTATTGTAGGTGTGTGGTCTTTTTCCTGAGTTCTCTTTTCTGTTCCATTGGTCTATGTGTCTGTTCTTGTGTCAGTACCACGTTCATGGATAGGAAGAATCAATACCATAAAAATGGCCATACTGCCCCAAGTAATTTATATTCCCATTAAACTATCACTGATATTCTTCACATAATTAGAAAAAAACTATTTTAAAATTAATATGGAACCAAAAAAGAGCCCGAATAGTTAATCCTAAGCAAAAGGAACAAAGTTGGAGGCATCACACTACTCCACTTCAAACTATACTACAAGGCTACAATAACCAAAGTTTATGCATTTCATGTCCCTCCATCATTTTCAGTATTTCACTGTTTGTGTAGATAATATATCTATCATAGTTATTTGATCTGCACAATCTCTATGATTTTCTCTTCCATTCAATCACACCCTGTATCTTATGCATAATTGCTCCTATATCACAAATATTAAACTATGGTATTTGATGTTTGACCTTATTCTGTTATTCTTCTAGTTTATAAACTTTTACTCCTACTCCACTTGCTCTTTGAAATTAGTGTTCTAGTCTTTTGATCCTTTCATTGCTACCCAGGCTCTTGGGCTTGCCTAGTGTTACTTCCTTTCATTTCAAGGCTGGATCCAAAGTAATTTACTTGGACTACTCTTTCAGCACCTTGTTTATATGACCTTCCACTGTATTTGCCTAGAAACCCTACTTGGGATCAATCCGCAAAGAATCTGTTTTCTCGTAGACTGATGAAAGCAGCTGAAGAAAATCCCACAATAAATCCATTATTTCCAATACCAGCATTCTTCAATAATCCTTCAATTTGTCATAAACCAGTCCTCTTCTCTATTCCTCTCAAATCTTTTAAACCTTTGTCATTCTTCTCAAGTTGCCTATTTAAGGAAACTAGTATATCCTTTCAGTAAAAAGTCAAGATGATCAGAAGAGATAAACCACCCATATTAGACACTAGCTAATTATTAGTGCCGCATTCATATCTCCTTGGATCTCTTCACCAGTTTCATACACCCTGACTCCAATGAGCCTTCCCTCCCAAAAGGCAGCATCTGCATTTCTTTGTCTGAGGATTAGAGCTGTCCTTAGGTTGCTGAAACTAACTTTTGCCTGTGCACATTGACAATCAGAATTGCCTGAGAATTTGAGTTTCCAAACTAGGGCAGCCCTAAACCAAGACTGACATACAGAAGTACAAATAATACAGCTCTCTGATAGGGACAACACTGAGGTGTGATCCACATAGTTTCCATGGTACTTTGCTTGATACATTACCCTTGCTTGGCCACCCTCACTTCCTTTCCCCACTTCCCAAAACTGTTTTATTTATTTTTTTTCTGGAAACACTTCCCAAGAAGCTACCTTCATGTGAATCCTAATCTCAGAGCCTGCCTGTGTGAAACCCAGTTTAAGGCATCAGCTTGTCTCAACCTACAAAATTAACTCACTTTTATATTTATCCTTACTTTTTCTTTTTGTTTCAGAAAATGAGGTGAACCTTCCCTATCTTAGGATAATCTCTCAACCTAAGCTCCTGACCTCATCAACTTTTTTCCTTTCCATCAACTCTCTTTCTTGACTGTATCTTAAATGTCTTGTTCTCTAATGACTCCTTTCTCTTAGACTATAAACATAACAAAGTTGCTTCCACTGTAAGAGAAATCTACCAATATGTTTCTTTCTAGCTGTTATCTTCTTTCCTTTATCAATCAAGTTTCTTGAACTAGTAATTTATATTTGTTTACTACAGCTTAATTGTCTTCCGTTTATTTTTTAATCATCTACATTCTGCCTTCTTCCTTATTGAATTTAATGTTACCAATCTAATTACACTGCAGTTCTATTTCTATTCAATATTTTTGTGGATTTCTATATGGATACCTCTAATTTGGGGCTCTTGCCTCAGATTTAACACAACTGAAAATATATCACCTCTAAAATTCTCATTAAAAGAGACAGAATAACAGAAAACAGTGGGTGGAAGGAAGTTTGATTGTCAATAACAATGGAAAAAAGGCCAAAATCCAATGTCTAAAAGGGAATTTGATTATATACATTGCTATTGAGAATGGATTCAGATAAACATTCTTGTACTATACAACACATGTTTCATCTTCTAAAAATACCCGAAGACTGTTAGGAAAAGACAAACCAATGTCACATAAACACCGTAATTAGAAATCTAGGTGCTGAACTAGCAAAAAATGTATGTGGTCATTCCATGATATATTTTGTACTGTACTCTTCTGTGAGGTATATATAAGTATAGTTGCTATTCTTTACCCATCCCCACTATTAGCAATAACTCATAAAACCTTCTGCTTTCAATAATAATACTGCCAACTAAATAAAATAAAAACTTATAAATAAAAGATAAATGAAAGAAATTGGGTTGTTGATGTAAATTAACACAGCACTCAGTTTGCAATGATTAAGCTGACAAACATGAAGACAGATTCAAACATCATAATTAACACAACTGAATAAACAGAAATTGAAATTTGTTCTCTAAATAACACCATCTCAAGAATAATTAAGGCAGCAAAACTATAAAGCAAAACTTTATTTGGGGAGAATAAACCCAAAACTGTATAGATAGATAAATAATAAATTGCCATTACTCAATGTCTTTATGATTAAATAAGACAGAAAGAAAAACAACCTCAGGAAATTAAAAAATAAAAAAATAAAAACAGCAATCCAAGGAAAAGAGAAAATAAATACAGAGCTACCAAACCATGTTGTAGTTTTGACAGCCTCATAGAGCAAGCAGTGAATAAATGAAAGCCTAGAATTTTCAAGTGGTGTGGAGTCTGACCACACACATGCACACACATACACACAAACACATGCTACAATTTCAGATTATCGATGAATCAGAAGCAAGCCTATATATCTTCTTCAAACCCCAGGAGACTGCAAGAGAGTTGCTTTAGTTTGAACAGGGCATAGAGAAATTAAGGCAAACAAAACAGACAGAATGATCCCCCTGCAAAAGCATTTAAACCACAAGCAGGCCTCTCTTACTCTCCTAAGTTTGCAACTCAAATCCACATTAATGTTTGATCCAATAAATCTCAAGTCATGAATTTAATTTAAAGTACCTGCAAATGGTGCCTCAGGTGACCTGCAGAAGCAAACATAAATCGATCACTAGAAAATGACATTTTTGTAATAGGCTTTGGGAAACCCCCATAAATAATTTTTCAGAGACATTGGTCAGTATACAGAGAAAGATCACTAAAACAAGGAATCTAGGCACAATGAGAGAGAAACAACAGAAACAGCTAGAGCAGAAAGCAAATCCCCATACTTCAGATATTGAATTTATCAGGTGCATATTACATAAAAGGTTTAGGACCTCTACCAAAAGAAGTTTAAAATATCTGCAGAGAACAGGACATTTAAACAATAAACTAGATGATTTTATTAAAGAATCAAATACAACTTACAGATACAAAACTTTAGAAAGTAAAGTGTGTGTATTACTAAAACACCCACTAAATCTAAATAAAAATAGATTGTAAGTCTTCTATATTAGAAGAGGAGAAAAAATGATTTTAAAGCTATAATCCAATATGAAATAAATAAATGAAAAAAAAACACACAAAAACACAGAAAGGAAAATGAACATAAAATGGGCAAGCTAAATAGAAAGCATTAAAAGAAGATGATAGTTTCAAGTCCAGATATATCAGCGATGCTTTTTTTTTTTTTTTGAGCCGGAGTCTCGCTCGGCCGCCCAGGCTGGAGGCGCAGTGGCGCCATCTTGGCTCACTGCAAGCTCCACCTCCCAGGTTCACGTCATTCTCCTGCCTCAGCCTCCCGAGTAGCTGGGACTACGGGCGCACGCCACCTCGCCCGGCTAGTTTTTGTATTTTTTAGTAGAGACGGGGTTTCACCGTGTTAGCCAGGTTGATCTCCATCTCCTGACCTAGTGATCCGCCTGCCTCCGCCTCCCAAAGTGCTGGGATTACAGGCGTGAGCCACCACGCCCGGCCTCCACGGTGTTTTACATGTAAAGGAACTAAAGGCTCCAGTGCAAATAAAAAAGGTATCAGATAAGATTAAAAGTTATTAAAACTAAATTAACCACATATTGTTTATGAGTCATATCTAAAACAGAAAACAGAAAAGTTGACAGTATATATGCTGTGTAATTATTAACCAAAAAATCATCTATAATAACAAGAAATAAGACTTTTATGTGAAAGGTTTTACTAGAAATAATGAGAAAAAAGGTTCAACTTACCAGGGAGATATAATAAATTTCTATACACCTAATAATGAAGATTCAAAATATATAAAGCAAAAATTAACAAAACTACAAAAAACATAAATGTCTCTCATCATAACATATCTCTTTCAGAAATTAACATATTAGAGAGATTAGAGAAGTTAGGACAGATATAGAAGAGTTGAACGAGATCGAATAACAAACCTGACCTCATGGAAATATGGAGAATACCATACCCATCGATGGCAAAAGAAAATACACATTTAAAGGCCGGGCGCGGTGGCTCAAGCCTGTAATCCCAGCACTTTGGGAGGCCGAGACGGGCGGATCACGAGGTCAGGAGATCGAGACCATCCTGGCTAACATGGTGAAACCCCGTCTCTACTAAAAAATACAAAAAAAACTAGCCGGGCGACGTGGCGGGCGCCTGTAGTCCGGCTGCTTGGGAGGCTGAGGCAGGAGAATGGCGTAAACCCGGGAGGCGGAGCTTGCAGTGAGCTGAGACCCGGCCACTGCACTCCAGCCTGGGCGGCAGAGCAAGACTCCGTCTCAAAAAAAAAAAAAAAAAAAAAAAAAAAAAAAAAAAGAAAGAAAATACACATTTAAAAAACCTCACTAGGTATATTTACAAAAATGTACAAGACTATAAAGAAAATCACAACAAATTTCAATGATTAAAATAATACAGGATATATTATCCTATCACATGCAATTAAGGTAGAAATTAGTAATTACATGATAATGATAACATTGATAAGTGGTTGAAAATTAAGAAACACACTTCTAAATAACTCATGTTGAAATAAAATCAAAAGACACATTAGAACATATTCTTAACTGTACAGTAACAAAATTACTATCAAAATTATGGCATACAGCTTACATGGTACTTAAGAAAAGCCATGTAGCCTTAAATACATATATTAAAAAGATAAAAAATAAAATGTCATGAGCTAAGCACCTAGTTCAATCAGAAAGAATAAGATTAAAATAAGCCCCAAAAGAAAGATAATTAAAATATGACCATAAATTTTTGAAATAGAAAATAACATAATAGATATTTACTATCATCTTCCTTTTCTTTGGGCTTATTTTTTGATGGGGCGATAAAACTTGACAAGTGAATTCTAAAATTTATATGGAAATGCAAAGCAAATAATAGCCTCTTGAAGTTTTGAGGAATAAGGCAAAAGGACTTTACCAAATATCGGGACTGATATTATTTTTAATTGACAAATCATTATTGTATACATTTATGGGGTACAATGTGATTTTTTTTATTTTTGAGATGGAGTCTTGCTCTGTCACCCAGGCTGGAGTGCAGTGCCACGATCTAGGCTCACTGCAACCTCTGCCTCCTGGGTTCAAGCGAGTCTCGTGCTTCAGCCTCCTGAGTAGCTGGGATTACAGGCGCCCACCACCACGCCTGGCTAATTTTTGTATTTAAATGTGATGTTTTGATATATGTATACATGTGGAATGATTAAATCAAGATGATTAATGTATTGATCACTTTGCTTACCTATCATCTTTTTATGGTAAGACATTTGAAATTTACTCCCTCATTTTGAAATATAGAATACATTATTACTGACTACAGTTGCCCTGCTATGTGATAGATCTCAAAACCTATTCCTCCTGTCTATTTGAAACATTGTACGCTTTGATCAACAACTTTCCATTCCTTTCTCTCTACCCCACCCAATCTCTGGTAAGTATCATCTACTCTCTGCTTCTATGAGTTCAACTTTTCCAGATTTCACATAAAAGAGAATGTGCTATTGGTCTTTCTGTTCCTGGCTTATTTCACTTAGCACAATATCCTTCAGGTTCATCTATATTGTCACAAATGGCAAGATTTCCTTCTTCATTAAGGCCGAATAGTATTCCATTGTGTATATATACCACATTTTCTTTATCTATTAATCTCTTGATGGACACTTAGTTTGCTACAAAATCCTGGCTATTGTGAACAGTGCTGCAACAAACATGGGAGTGCAGATATCTCTTCAATATACTGATCTCCTTCTTTTGGGGTATATACCCACAAATGAGGTTACTGGATCATACGGTAGTTCTATTCTCAGTTTTTTGAGGAACTTCTGTATCGTTTTTGATAATGGCTCTAGTAATTTACATTCCCACCAACAATGTACAAGAGTTCCCTTTTCTCTGTATCATTGCCAGCACTTATCTTTCATCTTTTTTATAAAAGCCTGTCTTACAGGTGTGAGGTGATATATCATTGCTATGACGTGAATATGGTTTGTCTAGCCCCACCAGCTTATATTGAAATTTGATGCCCAGTGTGGCAGTGTTGGGAGGTGGGGTCTAGTGAAAGATGTTTGGGTCATGGGGGCAGATCCCTCATTAATGACTTAGTGCTGTCCAGCAGTAGTGAATGAATTCTTTATCTCTCAAGTCTGGATTGGTTCTTGGGGAAATAGATTAGTTCCCAAGAGAGTGAATTGTTATAAAGCTAGGTAACACCACTCAGATTTGATCCCCTTTTGCACATGCTGGCTTCCCCTTTGACTTTCTCTGTCACATTTCGGCACAACAAAAGTCCCTGACCAGCAGCGAGTGGATGCTGACACCGTGCTTCTTGCACGGCCTACAGAACTGTGAGCTAAATAAACTTCTTTTCTTTACGAATTACCCAGCCTCAGGTATTCCTTTATAGAAACACAAAATCAGCTAAGATACTGATTGTGCTTTTAATTTGCATTTCCCTGAAGAGTAGTGATGCTGAGCATTTTTTTCATGTACTTGTTTGCCATTTGTATATGTTCTTTTGAGAAATGTCTGTTCAAGTTCTTTGTCCACTTTTTGATCCAGTTATTTGTTTTCTTGCTATTGAGTTGTTTGAGTTCCTTATGTATTTTGGATAGTAACCTCTTATCAGATGCATGGTTTGTAAATATTTTCTCTCATTCAGGGGGTTGTCTCTTTTAAATATATTTAAGCATTTATTTAGTCATATTGTCACTTGTTTCTTTTTATTATATATACTTAAAGTTCTGAGGTACATGTGCAGAACATGCAGGTTGTTACATAGGTACCATGGTGGTTGCCTGCACCCATCAAACTGTCATCTACATTAGGCATTTCTCCTAATGCTATCCCTCCCCTAGCCCCCACCCACCAACAGGCCCTGGTGTGTGATGTTCCCCTCCCTGTGTCCATGTGTTCTCATTGTTCAGCTCCACTTATGAGTGAGAATATGCAGTGTTTGGTTTTCTGTTCTTGTGTTAGTTTGCTGAGAATGATAGTTTCCAGCATCTTCCATGTCCCTGCAAAGGACATGAACTTACCATTTTTAATGGCTGCATAGTATTCCATGGTGTATATGTGCCACATTTTCTTTATCCAGTCTATCATTGATGGGCATTTGGGTTGGTTCCAAGTCTTTGCTATTGTGAACAGTGCTGCAATAAATATACATGTGCAATCTATCCATCTGACAAAGGGCTAATATCCAGAATCTACAAAGAACTTAAACAGATTTACAACCCCATCAAAAAGTGGGCAAAGGATATTAACAGACACTTCTCAAAAGAAAACGTTTATGCAGCCAACAAACATATATGAAAAAGCTAACCATCATTGGTTATTAGAGGATTGCAAATCAAAACCACAGTGAGACACCATCTCACACCAGTTAGAATGACGATCATTAAAAAGTCAGGAAACAACAGATGCTGGAGACGCTGGAGATGAAATAGGAATGCTTTTACACTGTTTGTGGAAGTGTAAATTAGTTCAACCATTGTGGAAGACAGTGTGACGATTCCTGAAGGATCCAGAACTAGAAATATCATTTGACACAGCAATCCCATTACTGGGTATATACCCAAAGGATTATAAATAATTCTACTAAAAGGGGATTGTCTCTTTACTGTGTGTTTCCTTTGCTGTGCAGAAGCTTTTTAATTTGATGGCATCTTGTCTATTTTTGCTTTTGTTGCCCGTGCTTTTGGGGTCATAGACAAAAAATTATTGCCCAGACCAATGTCATAGAGCCTTTTCTCATGTTTTCTTCTAGTTGTTTTATAGTTCTAGGTCTCATGTTTAAGTCTCTAATCTATTGGGGCTGATTTTTTAATATGATGTGAGATGACGGTCCAATTTCATACTTTGGCATGTGGATATTCAGTTTTCCCAACTCTCTTTATTAAAGAGACTATCCTTTCCCCACTGCATGTTCTTGGCACCTTGTCAAAAATCAAAGGACCAAAAATATATGGGCTTATTTCTGGGCTTCCTATCCTGTTCCATTGGTTGATGCGTCTCTTTTTATGCCAGTACCATATTGTTTTGATTACAATTGCTTTATAATAGACTTTGAAATCAAGGAGTGTGATGCCTTCACATTTGTTCTTTTTGCTCAAGATTATTTTGGCTATTCTGGATCTTTTGTAGTATCATACAAATTTAAGGATTTTTTTCAATACCTTAATACCAAAGCTAGACAAGGACACACACACATACAAAGAAAATTACAGGCCAATATCCCTGATAAATATAGATTCAAAACCATTCAACAAAACATTAGCAAAGCAAATTCAACAACACATTAAAAGAATCATTTACCATGATCAACTGGGATTGATATCTAGAATGCAAAGATGGTTTAACACATGCAAATCAAAAATTTATGATACTCCATATTAACAAAGCGAAGGGTAAAATCCATATGATCATCTCAATCAATTTAGAAAAAAGATTTGACAAAATTCAACACTCTCATGATTACAAAAAAAAAAAACCCTCGATAAAGGCCATACATGCCAAACCTGCAACTAACATCATTCTCAACAGCAAAAAGTTAAAAGTTTTTCTTCTAATATCAGAAACAAGACATGGATGCCCACCCTTGCCACTTCTTTTCAGCTGAGTCAAGGATCTAGAACTAGAAGTACCATATGACCCAGTCATCCCATTACTGGGTATATACCCAAAGGATTATAATCATGCTGCTATAAAGACTCATGCACATGTATGTTTATTGCAGCACTATTCACAATAGCAAAGATTTGGAATCAACCCAAATGTCCATCAGTGACAGACTGGATTAAGAAAATGTGGCACATATACACCATGGAATACTATGCAGCCATAAAAAAGGATGAGCCTGTGTCCTTTGTAGGGACATGGATGCAGCTGGAAACATCATTCTCAGCAAACTATCGCAAGAACAGAAAACCAAACACCGCATGTTCTCACTCATAGGTGGGAACTGAACAATGAGATCACTTGGACTCGGGAAGGGGAACATCACACATCGGGGCCTATCACGGGGAGGGGGGAGGGGGGAGGGATTGCATTGGGAGTTATACCTGATATAAATGATGAATTGATGGGTGCTGACGAGTTGATGGGTGCAGCACACCAACATGGCACAAGTATACATATGTAACAAAAGAACTTAAAGTATAATTTTAAAAAAAAATGATAAAAAAATTAAATCAAAATAAAAAATAATAAAAGAGGAAGTAAGTCTAAAAAAAAAAAAAGAAAGAAAATGTGGCGCATATACACCATGGAATACTATGCAGCCATAAAAAAGGATGAGTTTCAGTCCTTTGTAGCGACATGGATGCAGCTGGAAACATCATTCTCAGCAAACTATCGCAAGAACAGAAAACCAAACACCACATGTTCTCACTCATAGGTGGGAATTGAACAATGAGATCACTTGGACTCGGGAAGGGGAACATCACACACCGGGGCCTATCATGGGGAGGAGGGAGGGGGGAGGGGGGAGGGATTGCATTGGGAGTTATACCTGATGTAATGACGAGTTGATGGGTGCTGATGAGTTGATGGGTGCAGCACACCAACATGGCACAAGTATACATATGTAACAAACCTGCACGCTATGCACATGTACCCTAGAACTTAAAGTATAATAATAATAATAATAATAATAATAATAATAAAAATAATTTCTAGCCAGAGTAATTAAGCAGAGAAAGAATTAAAAAGCATTCTCAATGGAAAGTAAGAGGTGAATTTCTCTCTAGTTACTGATGACATGATTTTTATATGTGGAAACCCTACAGACTCCACTACAAAAAAAAAAGCCTATCCAAGCTGATGAACAAACTCAGTAAAGTTGAAGGATACAAACTACCCTTAGAGAAATCAGGAGCCTTTCTACATACCATGAACAAACTATCTAAAAGAAAAATCAAGAAAACAATCCCATTTATAACAGCAACAAAAATAATACATTGGTTGTAAATTTAGCCAAGGAGGTAAAAGACCTGTATACTGAAAACTATAAAACACTGATGAAAGATACTGAAGAAAACACAAATAAATGGAAAGATATCTCATGTCCATAAATGGAAAGAATGAATATTTTTCAATCTCCATACTACCCAAAGTGATCTACAGATTTAATTAAAACCCTACCAAAATACCAATGACATTTTTCAGAGAAATAGAAAAAAGACTATTTTTAAAAAATTAATTAGCACAGAGGGTATTGGTGCCAGAAGACACAAACAAATGGCATTGAATAGAGAGTTCAGCAACAGATATACGTTTATAAGACAATTGATTTGTGACTAAAGTAGCACCAAAGACTTTCTGGCAAATACAGGCTTTCAATAAATGGTTGTAGGACAATTTGCTATTTTCAAAATTTATACAAAATTAAATTGTAACCTTTCCCATAGCATACAAAAATGTGTTATAGATGGGTTGAAGATCTAAATATAAAAGGCAAAATGATAAAGCCTGTACAATAGAAATGAACTTCTTCATAGAGTAAGAGAATATTTCTTAAACTTACACAAAGTGATAACCTATAAAGGAAGCAACTCTTAAAACAGACTACATTAAAATTCAGATCTCTGTTCATTAAAAGATACAAGAAAATGAGTAAATAACAAGTACATTGGTAAATGTTTGTCACATGGTACATAATGTTAGACGTATATCTGATAAAGAAACACTATCCAAAGAATTCCTACAACACCATAAGAAAAGAGAGAAAATCCAATCGAAAAATGGACAAAAGACTTAAAAAGACACTTCACAAAACACGAAGGTCAAATTGTCATTAACCGTAAGAAAAAGTGTTTGCCTCATTAATAATCATTATAATGAAAATTAGAAATTTAGAAATTAGAAATTAGAAAATAAGCTCTCACCACACACTCATTGATTGACAAAAGAAATTTAAAGTTTCATAATACAAAGTTTGACAAGAATAATGAAGCACAAGGAATCTTTTACACTTCAGGTAGGAGTATAAAATGGTACAAACTCTTTGGAGAAAAGTTTGGCATTAGACTATAAATTTGATGATACACATACACATGATGTACTACTTCTACTGTTAGACATATATGTTAAAGAAATATGTATCAATGCACCAGGATAATTGTTAAAGCATGTTCATAGAAACACTGCTCTGTAAAAACAGAACTGGAAACAACCTGAAGGTCTATCTTACAATAGAATGAATACATTGTGCTGTATTCATACAAAGGAATACCATACAACAATGAAACAGAATGAACTACAGTTACATGCAACAATCTGTACACATCTCACAAACCTAATGTTAAATTAACAAGCAGAAGCCACAAAGAAAACTCATTATTCCATTCATATAAAGTTCAAAAACAGCAAAACTAAACGTATTTTGTTATACATACAATAAAGTCATTTTTAAAAGTACGATTAAGGATATGGAAGTAAAGTGGAAAAGAAAAGGTTGAAATTAGAAATTAGAAATAAGTTCATGACAGGTTTCTGGAGTACCCACAATGTACAGCTGTTGACTTAGATAGTGGTTGTACAGGTGTTCACTTCTTAAGTATTCTAAAATAGCATGCATCTTTGTATGATATTTATTATATATATTATATATAATGTTTCATATTTTAAACTAAAACACAGAAAAATAAGTCCTATGCACAGTTGAAGAATAAAAATTTCAGATTGTTGATTACATTGATATATATCCTTAAAACTTAGTCTTAAGATTGATTGAAGAAATGCAATTAAGCAATAGGCACCACTCCACCTATCAAATGAACAAAGCTTTTTAAAAAAATGCGAAACAATTCTGTTGAAGATAGGACGAGACAAGAATTCCATATATCTGCTAATGTGAGCGTAAATCTATGCTTCCTTCCTTGTAAACAATCTGGAAGCATGAATAAAAAGCCTGTAAAAGAATCCATGCTCTGACTCAGTAACCGCACTTCTAGGAATCTACTGGACATAAAAAACCCAAAGATTCAAAAAAGTCATGTTCAAGATATTTTCTGCCATATAACAGTATATTAGTAAATTTTTTAAAAATAAATAAATGTGCTACTAAAAGAATGGTTAAATAAACAATGGTCATTGATACATCTAAATATTATACAGGTGAAAATTACATTTTTAGAAATCTTTTATGTGGAAAAATGTACATGATATATTAATATATTTGAAAGTCAGGATATAACCCAGAAAGATAAGTTTTCAATCAAAGAGATAGAGTGTCTTGACCAAGGTCGCAATAGAGTGAAAACAGAATGGAATTGAAACAAATATTATCGAATAGAATAACTATAGCACAGCAGCGTTCCATCAATGAGTGCCCACCTGATCATGGTGTATTTTCTATGTATGATCATCAAAGTGGACAAATAAACATTCTTAAGAGCATCATCACTGAATTGCATAACTTAGTGGTCCATAATAATAATCAGTAGCCAACTATAGATGTCACCTTGCATATTCAGATAACCCTGACCATAAATGAGCCGATATTCACAATGCATAAGTTGACAACCACTGTTCATGAGAAGATATCACTATTCCAAGAACACTATTCCAGGAACATTAGTATTTAGAATGAATACTAAATTTGCAATGGTAAATAAGTAGATATCCATAGTGAAGGAATGATGTTTTCACCAATAGTATGAAGTCATCAATCATGAAACATGTCATAATATTGCTGGAGCACACAACTATAGGATGGTTATTATTCAGGCAGAAATGCATATATTTTTAAAATTATGAAACAATGGATTTGCTTCAGGAGCAGATGCAACCATGCAAAAATTATACTAATACATGCCAAGCACACAGGGTACATGAACAGCTATCACTTAAGTTTGAGAAATTCATTATGATGGATACTCAAACAACCCTGCCACACATGCTGCAAGACATGCAACAGTAGACATTTGGAGATGAAAAAGGAAATAATGGTAATAGAAGATCAGGGAAATGTGGCATATGAGCTAACCATCTAGGGCTTATAATACTCATTCTTATTACTATAGTAGACAATCATAGTTCAGGCATAGATACACATAAATAAGCACAACTCTACAACTTAAGACAGAAGGAGATGTCACTAATGCTCTTCTTACTGAAGTTATGTGTTGCATGACTTAAACATACCAAGGCATAGAAAGTAGTAGCTTTGCTCCAGAAGTAGAGGGTAATGGTATAAAAAAGAAAACCTTAGCATAGATCAAGAAGGCCATAGCACATAAATATCCATCAACAGGGTTTTATAATTTGACCATGATGCATAACAAACAACCTCACATTATGAATTGAAACTTACGAAACAGGAGGAAGTAGCTATGGTGCAGAAATAAATGGACATAGTACGGGTGCAATCACAAATACTGTGTTATGTGATACACAGAACATGAATTTTTAAAAATGGCTTTGGTCCAGGAGCTGAAGGAATTAATGCAAAGGAGATCCCATGGCACATTCCCAGACAACCATGTTGCATGATGAAGTGGCACTACTAGAGTCTGAAGATTTGACTATGATGCATAATCAGAAACCCTGCAACATAAGCTGACCACAGTTATATAAGAGGAGATAGCAATGATTCAAGAACAGATCTATGCAGCCTAAGTGCAGACAGTAATGATACATGAAGGAATGTAGCAGATGGCAGTTATGCACAAAGGAGATCATGAATACCATATGATCGCAACATACCCTAAGACAATAGCAAAATGAGCTCTTGACTATGTTATGAGATGATATAGAAGGAGACAACAGTGATGGAGGGGAAGAATACCTCAGTGCTGGACCTAAAAACCATCATGCATAAGCTAATACATAGTCCAATACACAGAAGATGGCATTCTCAGTGCAGAATCAAACTATAATGGCTCATGCTTAGAAAATTGTGATTTTTATATACGGTACATGGAAGGGAAGCATAGTAAATGATTTAAAAAATATATAGGAGCAGAGAGACATGGTTTAGAGCTTGTTCACATGGGTAAGATTTGGGATTTAAAAAATACAACACAGGAACAAAGATTTGGGGGCAAAGTAAATGGCAACAGTAAAAAGTAAAACAACACAGTATACATTTAAATAGCAATATGGTATGAACAAATATTCCTGGTGTTTGAACTTCTAATATACAATCAGATAACTACAAAACGTATGCTGAGAGTAAGGACACAGAGCTAAAGGATATGATACAGAAACTGACAGCAATGACAGGAAACCATAAAAAGGGAATTCAAATGAAATAAGTATGATACATAAACTTATTTCAATAACATGAATGATGGCAATCTCATTACAACAGTAGTCACAATTATGCCTTATGCAGAAAACCATGGTATGTGAGCATATATATAACCATGGTGATGCACATACAAGTATGTTTTAGGAGCAATTAGAAACATGGGCATGGTACAATATTTTCAAAATAAGATGGCATGAAATAGTCCAGGAGCAGATGGCAATGGCCCTATAGATGACATCAAGGCAAATGGTTGTACAACATTTGTGCATTGTAAAGCCACCACCAGTGCTTAACCATTAGACTATAACGCACACCAAGATAATCTCAGAACATAGGCTGCCAACCATGATAGAGAATGAAGAAAAAATTCTAGTATAATAATGATGATGAGGATATATTAAAAATTATAATTATTTAGAACTTATTATATGCCAAGTACTAAGCACTTATAAATACAAGCATATGAGGTAGATGTTATTATTTTAGGGAAAAGCAGAAAGATAGAAAGTGATTTGTATATAATGCAGTCTACCCTTATACATCAGTGGTGCTATGCTACCGCTAATGGATATGGTAAATTTAAAAACACATGCATAACAGAGGAATTAATAGCCATATTGCTGATAGAGACAATAATTCCTGTTGCATAAGTAAATATATAGTCCATTGCCAGACATTCATGGTGTATGAGCAGTCACCACAATAGTCAGAACACTTGACCACAGGCACACTCAGATAATTCGGCAATATGAACTGACATTCAGGATGACAGAAGCACAGGCAAACACGATACTGTCAAAATTAATAAACTGTTATTCATGATACAGAAGATTCCATTCTTTTATCAGTTCAGAAGTAGACAATGATGACTGCATTTTTACCCAATCATAGTGTATGAGCGAAAGTCTATGGTACAACCCTATACACAATATATGAGCAGAAATTCCTTATGCATGCTCAGTCTACCATGGAGAATGAGCCAACACTTGCACATAAAAGAAAGCAGACATGACGCAAAGAAAACAGCCACATAGTTGAAATTGTACAGATGATCACAATGTATAATCGAAAAGTCACAATACGGGAAAGAATACCTTGGTTTAGGAGATGGCAATGGTAGGAGACACCATGACATGCACTCCAATGATCACATGGAAGAAAATCTACCACTGGTGTTGAGAATTTAACCACAATATACACCAATATACGTTGAAATGTGAGCTATCATTATGATACAGGTACAGGTGGAAATAGTAGTCAACTACTGTGCTATTCTTTCTCAGAAAGACACGACGAATAATGAAATACAGCACAGCAATGAATGGCTTTGCCAAAGGAGTAAAGGGTATATGTGCAAAAGGAAAAACCAAGTCATAATATCAGATGACTGTGCTGAATGGACAGCCACCACCAGTAATTTAGCATGTAACTAAGGTGCACAACCAGACATTCTCAGAATGCAAGCTAAAAATCATGATAAAGAATAAAGAGACATAATACAAATAATATAACAATATCAGCAAATACTTATCATTTACATGTGTCAGGCACTAATCTAAGCATTTTACGTGTGCATCTTTGAATCCTCACAACAACTCTATGAGGTATTATTATTATTATTATTTATTTTACAGTTTAGTAAACAGAAACAGAAGGTTGAAATGACTTCCTCAGAATTTCAAACTATTAAATAGGAGAACTGGGATTTAAGTCCAAGCAGTGAGCATTGTGCACATACACTGATGGTGCCATGCTTCCTCATATGAATGTGATACAAGATTAGAAACAAAGAGCACAGGAACAAATGACTTTGGTCCAGAAGCAGACGGCAATGTAGCAAAAGTAGACACCGTAGCACATGCTCAAACATCCGTGGTGCATGAGCAGCCACCACAGGAGTCTGAGCATTTGACCACGATGCACACTCAGGTTCTGCAACAGAAGCTGACATCCAATATATAGGAGTAGATACTGAGGACGAAGAAGGAGGCAAACACACTGTATAACAAAAAATTATGGTGCACAAAATGACATTCATGGTACAGTAAATTCCATTTTTAGTACAATGTAGACAACGATGGTGCATTTTCATAAATCATGATGAATGAGCAGAAGATCATAGCTAAATGGCATAAGCACATTCATACAACCGTGGAAAATGAGCCAGGGCTCACTTAGAGCCAAGAGACATCTCATGGTAGAAAATAATCATAAGTGGAGACCTCACAGATGGATATGATACAAGATCAAAACATCTCAGTACATGAATGATTATTTCAAATGCAGGTGGCAAAGGTGCATAGAGGACCCACCATGTAACATGTTCAGACAAAAGTTGATGAAAGCCCTTAATGATATTTGACTGTTTGAGCTTGACTTACACAGGTACACAAAAGCAGTTTACACTATTACGTAGCATTTATGCCAAAGGAGCTAAGAGACATAGGTATAGCACACAAACTTGCTTTCAGAGAATCAAACCATGCTGTGGTGCTTACTTAGATAGATATTGTGCCTTATACAAGAGCCATGGTAGAGGGTAAACAGCTTTGTACATGAGTAGATGTCAGATATATCAAAAGAGACCTGACACCATAAGCAACTCAGATGACCATTGCATAAACAGCCACCACTAGTATTTGGGCATTTGACTATGATGGTTACCTACACAATCCCACGACATAAAGTAAAAGAATGATACAGGAGCAGGTAGACATGAAACTATGATTCCCAAAGTGGATATGGTTGGTGATTAAAAATCATTATTTTCTTTAGTCTGGGAGAAGATGGCAATGATTAAACAGGTGAAGTCATGATATATGCTGAAACAGCCACGTTGTATGAACAGCCATCACATCATAGGCATTTGGGCATTTGACTGATGCACAATTAGAAAGCCCAGTGAGATAACATCTATCTTTTTGGAACAGATAATGTGCAGAAAAAGGCAGAAGTGATCTAAGAGTAGAGAGCCATAGAATATGAGTAAATACCAAACTGATACACATGATGCATAAAAAACACTATTTCCCTGTAAAGCAGTAGACAATGAAGATTCCTGCTCAGAAACCATGGGGTATGAGCAGACAAGCATGCTGCATGCTCAGACAACCATGGTGCATGAGCAAAAACCTACAATATAAAAGCAGGTGGGTGTGAAACAAGAGTGAATAATGCAATGAGAAATATGCCCAGATGGATAGGACATACAAATAAAGGAAACATAACACATGAATACAATTTATTTACGCAAATAGCATATGACAATGATGCTAGAGGAGATATCAAGGCACATACTCAGACAATCATGGTGCATGAACAACTAACACTAATATTTGACTGTTAAACCATGATATACACCCAGATATCCCAACAAAAATAAGCTGATGACCATAATATAGGAGCAGATGAACAAAGATACTGAAGAAGATGCTGATAATAAAATAGCAGAAAACAATAGTGCAGTAGCTAATAGAATACTACAGATGGCAATGATTCAAAAGACCTCCATGGTATATACTCATATAATGATGCTTTAAACACTATCACAAGTATCAGCATTTGACCATAATGCACACTTAGAGAACTCCAGAATTTGAGCTGACAATTATTATACACAATCAAGGGGCACAGTATCATTATCATCATTGTCATCATATCATCATCATCATCATCATCATCATTGTCATCATCATCACTACCTGCCAGGCAGTATTAAAAGTATTTTATGTATAATAGCTTATATAATCCTCACAATAACCTTACTTTTTTTATCATTTTGCAGGAAACTGAAGCATGAAGATACGAATCAATGTGTCCATTTCATGAACTGATGTGTCCAAGATCTCATAGCTAGTAAGTGGATAATCCAGGATTCAAATTCAGTCATTTTGGCTCCACTATCCATTATTGTAAATATGACAATAAATGACAATATGCTGTGATTCTTCTGACAGACATGTTACCAGATTTTAAAACAGAGCAGAAAAATGAGTGGCTTTGTTCCAGAAGCAGATGGCAATGTTGCAAAAGTAGACACCATAGCACATGCTCAAACATCCGTGGTGCATAAGCAGCCACCACAGGAGTCTGAGCATTTGACCACGATGCACACACAGAAGATCCTGCAACATGAGCTGATACCAGGTTATAGGAGTAGACAGATGACAAAGGACAGAGAAAACTCATCACAATAGTGAAAGACATAGTGTAGAAATTAATACACATAGTACAAAATACTCATTCCCAGTACAAGTAGACAATGACTGTGTATTTTCACACAAGTGTGGTGTTTAAGTTGAAATACACAGTACAACTTCAATCACAGTCTATGAGCACAAATTCATTATACATATTTATATTATCATGGAGAATAGGTCAATTCATACATGAAAAGGGGGATAGATATGGTATCCCAGGAAAGAATCACAGAGTAAAAACTACTCAGGTGATACAAAAAATACAGGTATGTATGGCATTTTGTCAAAAAGACGATCAAAATAATGCAGGACGCTCAGATCAATAAGATGTCAAAAAGCATGTTTTAATATGTGTTCATGTCCAATCAGACACCTACAGGACACAGGCTATCAATTATGACACAGGTGCAGATGGACATGATATGGAAATAAAACATATGATTCTTACTCAGGTAGACATGGTATGTAATAAAAAATAATCAAAAATAACCATGCAAGCAATGAATGACTTTGGCCCAAGAAAAGATGACAGTGGTACAAAAAAAGACTCACATGGACGTAATGACTCATAAAAAATAACCATGGTGATTGACTCTACACATTTGTGTTTGGGCATGATATAAATCCAAACGATCCCATTACACAAACTAACATCTATGATACAGTTAGTAAGCATGATACAGAAACAGACAGAAAATATGGAGAAAACACCCATTGTGCAGGAGCCAGTGATCACAATTCAGGAACTAATATTCATGTTATAAAAGTTATCATTCTCCACACAGAAGGAGATCATGTTTATTTTTTACACATTAATGATGGGTGAGCAATATCTCTGATGTATACACAGAGAACCAATTAGTATACACATACAATACACAAGCAGTTGGCTATCCTTCAGAAGTGGTATTCAGATGCATGTTACTATCTGATATTCACAATAGAGAATCAAGTTTTCAGTTAAGGATAAGGTGACAATGGTGCAAAATGACACCTCATGCAATACGCTCAGATGGCTCTTTTGTTTGAGCATCTGACCATGATGCACAACTTAACCACCATAAAATGTGAGGTAATGAATGATAACAGAGAAGACTATATCACAAGACTATATCACTGTAAATATGCAAAATACAGGAGCAGTTGGATATAGTACAAGAGCAAAGGGCAATGTTGAAGTAGGAGCCAGACGTGACTGTTATATGAGTTAGTAACAATGCTGCACAGTGTGATAACCATGACATAGAAGTTGGTCAATCACAGATCAATCTCAAACATCAGTGATATATGAAAAGAGAACTAAGCTGTAGTGCTTCCTTGGATGAATATATGCTTAATTTAAAAGCTATAACATAAAAGCAAATGTCTCCAATGTAAATGCTATTATGGATTGAATTGTGTTCTATAAAAGAGGAGTACTGAAGTTATAACTCCCAGTACCTGTGGATGTGACCTTACTTGGTAATAGGGTCTTTGTAGATGTAATCAAGTTAAGATGCCTTTATAATGGATTAGGGTGGGCCCTAAATCCAGTCACTGGTGTCTTTATAAGAAGGGGGAAATTTAGACATAACAGACAACGAGAGAACACCATGTGACAATGAAGGTAGAGACTGGAGTGATGCTGCCACAAGCCAAGAAACACTAGGGATTACCAGAAGCTGAAAAATGCAAGGATGACTCCTTTGCTAGAGGCTTGAGAGAGAGCATGGCTTTACTGACACCTTGATTTAGAACTTTCAGCCTCCAGAACCATGAGGAAAAAATTCTGTTGTTTTAAGCCACCCAGTTTGAAGCACTTTGTTATGGCATCCTTGGGAAACAAATACAGATGACATCGTTACAAAAGGACTCTGAGACATGTTTAAATGACTGCATGGTATATAAATATCTCCCCCTGTAGTTTTACCACCTGAACAAAAATCACAGTCAGAAAACCCCTAAATATTAACAGAAAGTCACCATGTATGAACTGAGAGCCATAGCACAGTGTGCTCACAATCATCTATTATTAGAGTAGAGAGTAGTAGAAGAATTCAAATACCTTGTGACTATAGTCAACACTGTACATGAGAATATACATTGATATGTTAGTTTAAACAATGCAACATGCCAAGAAAATAATTCATGAGTTGGAAATCACAATACAATAGCCTTAAGCTCTGGGACAGGTGTATACCATCATGGTAAATGTTCAGATAAACTTTAAACAAGGTAAACTGCACACAACACAGAAGTCACTGGCTCTGGCTTGATATGTGGGCAAATATAACTAACATATGCTTGAAAATCATGATATATGACATCATAAACATGGTTCAGATTTATATGCATAAACTCTTCTTATATAGGAGCAGATACTTATAATTCAGGATCAGAAGGCCATGGTGCTTGCTTGGATACCTAAGCATGCAGAATCGTATTACAATGACAAAGGACAATACTTCAGGGAAAGATAACCATATAATTATGCAGCATGTCATGTTAAAACAGCACTGGTGTGTGAACCAAAGGCCATGGTGCAAGAGTAGGTTACCCTAAGTCTAAAGCCATACAATCTCTGCAGAAGCTGGTCCCAGGGAAATGCACTGAGGAGTGAAGGCATATTTGGCTTCTATAAGGGATGGCTTGTGAGAACCACACTCTCTACACCTTCTGTGGCTTCAGTGATCAAATAACTTATGGCTGGGCTGAAACTTGAACACTTTGGAAAAAGCAAACTTAAATAATAATAATTATGCCAAGATAATAGACGTAAACCAGGACTATAGTAGGCATATGCTCACCCTGCCTATGGTCATTTAAGATTTCTCTTCAACCTGATAACCAAACAAAAACCTTTTTTCCTTTTAGAATATCCTGCATATGCTATTTCCAACAGAAGCAGAAGTCACAGGAGACAGGTTATACTTCAGGTAGGAAATGTTCTTGGTCACATCAAAACTCTAGATCTGGGAGATTAAACAAACTCTGCTTATTACTACCCTCTTAAAGTCCTCTTCACTCTAGACTATTTGTATTCCAAATAAAAATTTAGTACTTCAGTTATTCAGCAATATTGAGAAAAAATCTCGAATAACACATCTATGACTTTGCCTCAACCATTAACCTTTCTAAAATGTACTTACCTTTCCCCTATTTTCTTTTTCTTTTCTTTCTCATTTTCTTACACAAAAGGAGAAATTTCTCATGTTTAATAGGTCTCTTCAACTTCTCTCAGAGCACCATTTTTCACATTTATGGATTGGGAACAATAACCACCTTGTCAGGCTGTTGGGATTAAATAAGATACTGTGTATAAAATATCTATCTCAAGTTGAAGCATGTAGTAGGTGCTTGGTGACAATGTCATCAACAGCATTACTACTCTGTCATCAAGTCCTTTGCTGTGGGCTATCACAATTGACACCCTCTAAGGCTACCCTGACTGTTAGGAATGGCCCAGGGCCATTCTGCAGTCTTTATTTGGGTGACTTTAGTTATAATCTCTTCCCTCATGATCAGACCATTAGCTTTTATGTCTACTTGTGGCCACAACTGCAGCCTCCTTTCCTCTTGGTTTCATTCTGCCACAGCCTAAGGAAACAAAAAAGATTCCCAAGCATGCCCAAGTCCTGTTTAAATGGGTTAGGCTCTGAGTAAGGTCAGATAGATCAAGTGGCTGGGTTTTCATGTTATATCTGCCAGTTGGAGTTTTTCCACCTTTTTTTTTTTTTTTTTTTTTTGGCTCTGCAGCCCTGTCTGTTGCTAAGGGCCAGGCCCACAAGGGATACTTCAAAACCACCAACCTGTTCCTCCAGATGACACATCAGACCCTAAAGAGAATTGCTCTAACTTAAATACCTTCTAACCTCACCATTTTTCTAGCCCTTCCCAGCCTTTGGCTGTTGTTCTTATGAGAGGGAGGACAGTGTGACCCACATGTCATTGGTTCTAAACTAGCTATGATCTCTTTGTTACTGCCACCCATCTAACAACCTGAGGCTCTTAGAAAACAATGAATGAAGGGCATAGAAAAAATCTTTTAGGAAACAGACATATTTTTCTCCTTTTATATAAAAAAGTACAGGAGTTTTGAAACAATTCAGATTTAATTTGCTGATATATGTTTGTACTTAGACAAACATTAAATTCTATAACATACATAATGTCAACATAGGAAAATACCAAGTTTGTGACTGCACATACCAATAAATAAATACATTTGCTCAAGAATTTTTTTTACACGCATACAACCATGTTGTGTGCTCAGAATACCATAGTACATAAGCAAACAAGCATGGAAGAGAATCAGGTGGTTACCGTTAAGGAACACAGAAAAGAAGCAATCATGGTGTGGGAATGTGCCTCCAAGATGTGTGTGGAGATAGTCATGATATATCAATATGCACTCAGCCTGCAAGGGGATAAAACCTTTACTGTCTCAGAAGAAGCAAAAAGAATTTGATTGTTGGCTTGGAGAAAACTAATTTCTGGTCAGACAATCTGGTTCCCAAGAGGCAAACTTCCTACTCCTGTAAAGACTCACACAGATCAGGACTGAGGAAAGAGACAATCTCAGTCCTAATTCTTGGAAGTATCTTAAGATAATAGAGGTGTGCCATCACAGTCACTCAGGCTAAGTGAGTACATGCTCAGACACAAGTTTAATCCATGTATTCATGTTATGAGAAAATATTTTACAATTGTTCTAAATTCCAACAACACAGTATTTAACAAAATAAAGATTCTCAACTTCAAGGGGTTGATAGTTTGCTGGAAATAAATGCTAATTATTATGAAGTATGATTTGGGGAATAGAGGAAGATATCACATGGAAGTTTCTCAGTAGGAACTGGTGAAGCGCAGATTTTAAAAAAATAAAAAGAAGTGGAAGAATTTTCTATCACATATGAAGACCAAAGGGAGCCAAAGGTCATACTATGCTAGAAAATATGAAAGTAGTTCAGTACTTCTGAAGCAAAGAGAAATAAGAGAAGAGTGGGTAGAAATACAACCAGAGAGGTAAGCAGAAACAGTTCAAGTGTGGTCTCACAAGCCACTTCAAAGAGTTGAGGTTTGATTTTTAGAGAAAAGAGAAGCCACTGAAGAATGCTGTCACACTAGTAGATCTGCATATTAGAGAGAGCTTTCTGGTTGCTAGATACAGATTGGGTTTAAAACGGGTAAACTAGAATCAAGATTGGAAGTGAAATTGATCCTGGGACATTGAGTAAGAGGATCCAGTCAGATGTAGCAAGGTGATTTTGCAATAGCTAGAAGGAAGACTGCAAAACTCTACAGGAATAGCTTTGAAGTTCTGAACACCCCTAGATTCCCAACCTAAGGGAACCCTGGTGGCTTACTTATTTGGTAAAGACATCATTAGACAGACAAATATCACCTTCTGTAGTATGAATCGAGGCCTTTATGTTGAAGAGCTAAAATGGATAACATACAGTGGGGACCTCAACATTGCAAGTGAAAATATGGGGCAGAGAGGTTGGGGAAAGGGGATCTCTCTTTTTAAGCAAAGAGGATACACGCACACATACCACACATACATCACTTTGAAATATATAAAACATTTTCTCACATTAATTTATGTATTATTAATATTAGTTTTAATTACTCATTTAGGAACCTAGACGTTAAATTTAAATACAAGTAGGCTGGGCACAGTGGCTCACTCCTATATTCCCAGCACTTAGGGAGACTGATGTAGGAGGATCACTTGAGGCCAGGAGTTTGAAACCAGCCTGGGCAACATAGAGTCTCTACAAAAGATCCCATCTGTACAAAAACAAATAAATAAATAAAATTAGCTAGGCGTCTTGACACGTGCCTGTAGTCCCAGCTACTTGGGAGGCTGAGGTGGGAAGATCACTTGATCCCAGGAGTTGGAGGCTGCAGTGAGCTGTGATCTCGCCACTGCACTCCCACCTGGGCAACAGAGTGAGACCCTGTCTCAAAAATAAAAAAAATAAAATAAAATAACATTAAAAAGTGTCTCTCTTAGTGTGGTGGCAAGATTTTGGTCCACATGATTTCTGTCCCCTAGTATTAGCCCTGTGAATATGTAAACACTACACAACCAAAGAGACTTTGCATATGGAATAGTTGATAATCAACTGATTTTAAAATAGATATATTATCCTGGATTATCCAGGTGGGTTCAATATAATTACATGAGCCCTCAAAAGCAAAAGAGGAAGGGCAGAACAAGAGATCAGAGAAATGGGGCAGAAGAAGAGGCAGGAGAGATTCAAAGTGTAAAATGTCCTCAATCCTCCATTGCTGCTTTTGAAGATGAAGGGATACATGAGCCAGGGAATGTAGGTGACCTCTAAGAGCTGATTAAAGGAAACTCTGACCAACAGCTAGCAAGGAAACAAGGACCTCGGTTTAGCAACCACATAAAACGGAAGTCTGTCAACAACCTGAGTGAGCTTGGAAGCAGATTCATCACCAGAGCCTCCAGAAAAATAATGTAGCCCTTACAAAATTTTGACTTCATCTTTGTGAGACTCTTTAAGAAAAAGACCCAGGTCAGCCGACCAGACTTCTTATCTATAAAGTTGTGAAATGTAAAACGTGTGTTATTTTAAACTGTTATATTTGTAGTAGTTTGTTACATCAGCAATAGAAAGATAATACACTTAAGCTCTTCATCACTAAGAGGAGGATAATAGTCCTTTCTTTTGGAATGTGTGATGATTTAATGAATATATATATATATATATACACACACATACTTTACAAATTGATTATACAGCATACACTGAGTATCCAATAAGTGGCTGCAAGTGATGTTATGTTAATAAATTCTATCTGTGCTCTTATGATGTATTTTGCCATTCATTATCAGATTTTATCCTCATCACAATCGTGATAGATAAGCAAGGTAAGAGTTTTTCAACTTACATAATAGATAAAAATCTGAAACACAAAGAGGTTTTTACTTGCTCACAAACCAATTACTAATAAGTATAAAAGAAGGGACTGAACTGAAAACCTCTGACTCCTGGTCGAATGATATTTCCATAGTTTACTTAAAATGTAAATATTTCTGGAAGAACTTCCTATGATGGCGAGAATTTAGTAGTACTATTGGGAGTAGGAGGAATACTTTTTGCTCCATTTGTTGTTTGATGCCTCCAATGTAGCACAGGGCTGGCCTAGGCTCTTGGAATGAATATTTGCAAGAAATGTAATTTCACAAAGGGTCTGCTTGGAGACCATTGTAGGAGAACAGTGACTATAGGATAGAGAGATTTGGATAAGGCCATGTAGAAACCAGCACTAAGGGACTTAGGAATCTGATATAGCTGTCTGAAGAGCAAAAACCATGTAGTTCTTAAGCCCAGAGCATTCTGGTTTCAGCCAAAGCCATTAATCCTCTCTGCTTCCTGCTTCTTCAGCTCACCCACATACCGCTCCCAATAGCTTCACAGTTCAGCTTTATTTCAAAATTCAAGAATCTTAGATATAAATCCAGCATGATATCTGAAGCTAGAAAGCAATCACAGGTAGAAAAGGCAAAGGCTACTTTCATATGTCCAAATGAAGAAACACAATAGTACAGGATCTCCATAAGGAATACTGTTCATATCTGGATAAATGGTGAACCAAAGTAGAATCTCCTATTCCAGAAGCTGATGGAAGAAAACTTCTCTCTATTCTGCAGAGTGTCCCAACACCGTAAGCCAATGCTTATCCCTACCCAGCCATCACACACTGTCTACATGTCAAGGTGGGGAAGGACACTAGGAAATTCATGGAAATTAGCATACAGCAAAAACAAGATTGTCTGTGTGATGTAATCTCTTTTTGCTACACAGATAAATTTAAGGAATATATTTTAAATTAGCTGTAAGTTTTGGAGCATTTCACTTCCTCTACTGAGCCTCAATTTCCTCATTTATAAGATGAATTGGTCAAACTAGATGATGACTAAACTTCTAAGTCTAATAGTCTATAATTCAGAGAAATGTCAACTGAGAATGAAGCAGGAGCATAAAAGCAGCACTGGGTCCCTATGTACCTTAATTTCCCTATGTCTAAGTTTTACTTAGAATTAGAAACCTTCAGCGATAATAAAGAAATACAACAGGTATGGAATTAAATATTATGATAAAATGTTAGAATAATTAATGCTATAAAAAATATTGACTATATAGCATGTGACAGATACTGTACCAAGAATGGGGATACAAATATAAAACAGGAAAAATGTTCTCCTGGGGACAGACAAAAGCATAACTAACATTTACCATAAAACATAATTAAATAACAAAAACAACACTTTAAGCACTGTATTGTTGTCCACTTGAAGAAGAAGCCAACCATAATTTGAGAAGACCAAAGAGAGTGTAAAATTGAATAAAGGAGGTTACATTTTAGTGAATACTTGGAAGCTATATTAACATAAGAAGAAATAGGATGGACATTTTATAAGAGTTAATACTTATACCTCTTAAAAGAAACATCTTGTTCTAACAAAGAAATATTTTTAAACAAATATTCTAGTGTGAAGTCTACAGAAATAGATATTTCTGTAGATAGTTATGTGAAGTCTACAGAAAACTTTATACTTAGTAGTGAAACATTAAAAGGATTCTCTCTAAAGTTGGGAAGGAGATAAAACTGACTGCTAACACTAACATTATTCAACATAGTACTAAAAATTCTGTCCAATGAATTCAGCTAAGAAAAAAACGAATAACTATTAGAAAAAAGAGAAAAAGTGTCAGTTTGCAATGGAATAATAGTTTACTATAAGATGGACAAATAATACATAAAAATACACTAGTCAACATCCTTTGCAAACATCAACAATAACCAACTAGAGAATGTAATGGAAGAAAAAAGCCATTCATATTAGCAAAAAACCTATAAAATTTAGAAATATATATAACAAAATATATACAAAATCTACTCGAAGAAAACTGTAAAACTTTATGAAGAATTTCTGCTTATGGCTATGATGGACAACTTTTTATAACATACCAACTCAGTCACCAGAAAATGTAGAAAACTTCCATAAAATATGTGTGTGCTTGTGTGTGTGTGTGTGTGCGTGCATGTGTGTGCGCGCGCGTGTGTGTGTGTTATTTTACCAGAGAGCCAATGCAAATACGATTTGAAGGGCAAAGATTTTGGAGTTAAAAAAAAACTTGCTGAGGTGAGCCTGATATACTATATTCCTTAACCCCTGTCAGAATTTGCTGACTGGTAAGTTACCAAGTGACTAACACAGCCAGAAACGCTGAAAAGTCAAGCAGAAAGCAATGATTAAGAGATAGAGAAGTGGAGCACAGTTTCCTACAGTATCATAGAGATGGTGAGACAAAAATCAAAGTTCAGGGCTTTATATAACCCAGGTTTTGAAAAACCAAGATCTGGGAGAAAGCAGAAGAGCCAAGAAATGAGTCTGACAGTCTGAGCCACATTTTCCAAGGAGGCATTTACTGATTTCTAAATGGTTGTGGTGGAGAACTCAAGCAGAAAAAAAGATGTTAAAATGATTTCAAGCTGCTCATCAGCAGTATCATAGAGTTGGGGCCCAATAAGGTCAGTGTTCCTGGTAAATCCCCAAAATTTCAGCTGGAATGCTGAAGGGCTACACAGAGTAAGGATAGAAAAGAAAGACATGATGCTCTCTTTAAAAAAGATAACAGAGGACTTTGGGTTCCAGACAAGATGAAATACAATCATTTTCCCCATTCCTCTCAAGTTTTTACAATTAAAACTCTAGACAAAATACAGCACAAAATTATAAAAATTTGCTTGTAAGTGGAAAGGAAAAGGCAGACTGGCTAGCGACCATGGAACTTAAGAAACAACATGGCAGGGAGTTCCCTGCATTTTATTTTTACCTCTCCCATATCCCAAACTAGGAGTTAGAAAAGCTTGCAACAAAGAACCACCAACAGAGGCAGACAAAAAAAAAGTCCCAAATAAAAGTCTGCTCTCTCTAGCCAAAGGACCAGAAAGGGACCTCCCAGAAAGACAGAAAACTTATTGACAATACCTGCACTACCTTAGCCAAACACCACAAACAGTCCATCACCAGCAGTGGAAGAGGAGGCCAAATGAGGGACCCAAACTTTCAACTCCATCCAGCAGTACAGGTAGTCTGAGGTGATGATTCCCTCCTTTGTGGACAGAGCACTGGCAGAGGCTGAGTAAGGAGTCTAGACTCAAAACCCTTTCAACCAGGAGAAGCAGGAAAGCCAGGAAATCATTTATATTATTATTATTATTATTATTATTATTATCATCATCATTATTGGTTCTCAGTGTCTAAGGATATTTCTGTCAAATCACTAGCTGAACACTAAGTTAAGAAAACACAGACTTCAATGATCACAAAACACATAGAGTGCAGCCTTAAAAAATAATTTAGAGGAGGGAGGTGGAGCAAGATGGCTGATTATAACCCTCCAGTGATTGTCCCCCTGCAAGGAACACTGAATTGAACAACTATCAATGCAAGAAAGCAACTTTACAAGAAAAAAGTGCTCATGTAAGAGATCAAATTATCTGGTTTTAATATTTAATATAATATCAAGGGAGGAGGCATTGAAGAGGATAAGAAAGACAGTCTTGCATTGCCTACACCACCCCTTCCCTCTCTTCTAACCATGCCTTGTGGAGAGAAAGAATCTGTGCTTGGAGGAGGGAGAGCAAGGTGAGTATGGGTCTTTGTATTGGAACTCAGTGGCCCTGTCACAGTGGAACATAATACAAGGTAGAATTCTGCTGATGACACAGTTCATCTACACCAGCCCGAGGCCAGAGGGTACTTACGCACCCTTGCCCAAAAAAAAAAAAAAAAAAAGGCAAGTCCCAGACAACTCCACCATCAGCCAACAAAAGTGGCCTGGGGCCCCAAATAAACTTAAGTGACTGTCAGGGCACAAAGACTGCAGGCCTTGGGCAAGTCCTGGTGCTGTGCTGGTCTCAAAGGCAGTGGACTTGGACTATGTATGACCCAGTGCAACACCAGCTATGAAGTACGGGGCCTGCATCACACTTTCCCCAACTCCAGGCAGTACATCTCAGGGAAGAGAGTCCTTCTACTTGGGGGAAGGAGAGAGAAGAGTACAGAGGATTTTGTCTTGCAATGTGGGTACCAGCTCAACCACAGTAAAATAAAGCACCAAGCAAATTCCTGAAGCCCCTAATTCCTGGCCCTAGCTCCTGGATGGCATTCCTTGACTTACCCTGGACCATTAGGGAATTGCTATCCTGAAAGGAAGGACCCAGTCCTGGCAGGATTCACCACCTACTGACTAAAGAGCTCTTGGGCCTTGAATAAACATCAGTGGTAGCTAGGCAATAGATTGTATGGCCCTTGGGCAAGACCCAGTACTGTGCTGGCTTCAGGTGTGACACAGCACAGTCCCAATTGTGGAGGCCATGAGAGTGTTCACATCACCTCTCCCCTAACTCCAGATAGCCCATCATGGAGAGACAGATTGCTTCTAATTAATGGAAAGAGAGGGAAAGTAACAGGCTTTGCCAGGTAATCTAGGAAATTCTCCCTTATCTTACTTAAGCCCACCAAGACAGTGCCTCTTGCAGTCTGCAAGAGTCACACCATTCCTGAGTTTAGTGTGCTCCCAAGTGCTGATACAGCTGCAATGACCCCAGGCTTAAATCACAAGATGTATGAGAGATAGGACCAACAAAACAACCAGAAAACAAATGACAAAATGGCAGTAGGAAGTTCATACCTATTAATAATAACATTTAATGTAAATGGACTAAACTTTCCAGTAAAAGACATAGAGTGGCTGAATGGATTTAATAAAACAAGACCCGAGGGGGCACGCCCAAGATGGCCAAATAGGAACAGCTCCAGCCTCTAGCTCCCAGCATGAGTGACACAGAAGACGGGTGATTTCTGCATTTTCAACTGAGGTACCAGGTTCATCTCACAAGGGCGTGTCAGACAGTTGGCGCTGGTCCGCGGGTGTAGCCTGACCAGCGAGAGCTGAAGCAGGGCAAGGCATCACCTCACCTGGGAAGCACAAGGGGGAAGGGAATTCATTTTCCTAGCCAAAGGAAATTGAGACACACAACACCTGGAAAATCAGGTAACTCCCACCCTAATACTGCGCTTTACCAAGGGTCTTAGCAAATGGCACACCAGGAGATTATATCCCACACTTGGCCCAGAGGGTCCCACGCCCATGGAGCCCCCCTCATTGCTAGCACAGCAGTCTGAGATCTAACTGCAAGGCAGCAGTGAGGCTGGGGGAGGGGCGCCCACCATTGTTGAGGCTTAAGTAGGTAAACAAAGTCACCAGGAAGCTCGAATTGGGTGGAGCCCACCACAGCTCAAGGACGCTGGCCTGCCTCTGTAGACTCCTCCTCTGGGGACAGGGCATAGCTAAACAAAAAGCAGCAGAAACCTCAGCAGAGGTAAATGCCCCTGTCTGACAGCTTTGAGGAGAGCAGTGGATCTCCCAGCATGGAGGCTGAGATCTGAGAACGGACAGACTGCCTGCTCAAGTGGGTCCCCGACCCCTGAGTAGCCTAACTGGGAGACATCCCCCACTGGGTGCAGACTGACACCTCCTACCTCACACGGTGGGGTACACCCCTGAGACGAAGCTTCCAGAGTGAGAATCAGACAGCAACACTCGCTGTTCAGCAATATTCTATCTTCTGCAGCCTCCGCTGCTGATACCCAGGCAAACAGGGTCTGGAGTGGACCTCAAGCAAACTCCAACAGACCTACGGCTGAGGGTCCTGACTGTTAGAAGGAAAACTAACAAACAGAAAGGACACCCACACCAAAACCCCATCAGTACGTTACCATCATCAAAGAACAAAGGCAGATAAAACCACAAAGATGGGGAAAAAGCAGTGCAGAAAAGCTGGAAATTCAAAAAATCAGAGCGCATCTCCCTCACCAAAGGAATGCAGCTCATCACCAGCAACGGAACAAAGCTGGACAGAGGATGACTTTGACGAGTCGAGAGAAGAAGGCTTCAGTCGATCAAACTTCTCAGAGCTAAAGGAGGAACTATGTAACCAGTGCAAAGAAACTAAAAACCTTGAAAAAGGATTTGATGAATGGCTTACTAGAATAATGAATGTAGAGAAGTCCTTAAAAGAACTGATAGAGATGAAAACCATAATACGAGAACTATGCAAAAAATGCACAAGCTTGAGTAACTGACTCAATCAACTAGAAGAAAGAGTATCAGCAATTGAAGATCAAATGAATGAAATGAAGCAAGAAAAGAAGTGTAGAGAACAAAGAGTAAAAAGAAATGAAGAAAGCCTCCAAGAAATGTGGGATTATGTGAAA
Source organism: Trachypithecus francoisi (assembly GCF_009764315.1). Lineage (NCBI taxonomy): Eukaryota > Metazoa > Chordata > Mammalia > Primates > Cercopithecidae > Trachypithecus > Trachypithecus francoisi. Next base: position 29,035,112 of record NW_022681471.1, read on the forward strand.
AGACCAAATCTACGTCTGACTGGAGTGCGTGAGAGTGACAGGGAAAATGGAACCAAGTTGGAAAACAGTGAAGGATATCATCCAGCAGAACTTCCCCAACCTAGTAAGGCAGGTCAACATTCAAATTCAGGAAATACAGAGAATGCCACAAAGATACTCCTCAAGAAGAGCAACTCTAAGACACATAATTGTCAGATTCACCAAAGTTGAAACGAAGGAAAAACTGTTAAGGGCAGCCAGAGAGGAAGATCGGGTTACACACAAAGGGAAGCCCATCAGACTAACAGCAGATCTCTCAGCAGAAACTCTACAAGCCAGAAGAGAGTGGGGGCCAATATTCAACATTCTTAAAGAAAAGAATTTTCAACCCAGAATTTCATATCCAGCCAAACTAATTTCATAAGTGAAGGAGAAATAAAATCCTTTACAGACAAGCAAATGCTTAGAGATTTTGTCACCACCAGGCCTGCCCTACAAGAGATCTTAAAGGAAGAACTAAACAGGGAAAGGAACAACAGGTACCAGCCATAGCAAAAACATGTCAAAATGTAAAATCCATCAATGCTAGGAAGAAACTGCATCAACTAGCAAGCAAAATAATCAGCTAATATAATGACCGGATCAAGTTCACACATAACAATATCAACCTTAAATGTAAATGGACTAAATGGTCCAATTAAAAGACACAGACTGGCAAACTGGATAAAGAGTCAAGAACCATTAGTTTGCTGTATTCAGCAGACCCATCACACATGCAGAGACACACATAGGCTCAAAATAAAGGGATGGAGGAAGATCTACCAAGCAAATGGAAGACAAAAAAAGGCAGGGGTTGCAATCCTAGTCTCTAAAAAAACAGACTTTAAACCATCAAAGATCAAAGGAGACAAAGAAGGCCATTATATAATGGTAAAGGGATGAATTCATAAGGAAGAGCTAACTATCCTAAATAAATATGCACCCAATACAGGAGCACCCAAATTCATAAAGCAAATCCTTAGAGACTTACAAAGAGACTTAGACTCCCATACAATAATAATGGGAGACTTTAACACTCCACTGTCAACATTAGACAGATCAACGACACAGAAAGTTAACAAGGATATCCAGGAATTGAACTCAGCTCTGCACCAAGCGGACCTAATAGACATCTACAGAACTCTCCACCCCACATCAACAGAATATATATTCTTCTCAGCATCACATCACACGTATTCCAAAATTGATCACATAGTTGGAAGTAAAGCACTCCTCAGCAAATGTACAAGAACAGAAATTATAACAAACTGTCTCTCAGACCACACTGCAATCAAACTAGAACTCAGGACTAAGAAACTCAATCAAAACCACTCAAATACATAGAAACTGAACAACCTGCTCCTGAATGACTACTGGGTACATAAGGAAATGAAGGCAGAAATAAAGATGTTCTTTGAAACCAATGAGAACAAAGATACACCATACCAGAATCTCTGGGACACATTTAAAGCAGTGTGTAGAGGGAAATTTAGAGCACTAAATGCCCACAAGAGAAAGCAGGAAAGATCTAAAACTAACACCCTAACATCACAATTAAAAGAACTAGAGAAGCAAGAGCAAACACATTCAAAAGCTAGCCAAAGGCAATAAATAACTAATATCAGAGCAGAACTGAAGGAGACAGAGACACAAAAAGCCCTCCAAAAAATCAATGAATCCAGGAGATGGTTTTTTGAAAAGATCAACAAAATTGATAGACCGCTAGCAAGACTAATAAAGAAGAAAAGAGAGAAGAATCAAATAGATGCAATAAAAAATGATAAAGGGGACATCGCCACCAACCCCACAGAAACACAAACAACCGTCAGAGAATACTATAAACACCTCTATGCAAATAAACTAGAAAACCTAAAAGAAATGGATAATTTCCTGGACATTTACACTCTCCCAAGATTAAACCAGGAAGAAGTTGAATCCCTGAATAGACCAATAGCAGGCTCTGAAATTGAGGCAATAATTAATAGCCTACCAACCAAAAAAAGTCCAGGACCAGATGGATACACAGCCGAATTCTACCAGAGGTACAAGGAGAAGTTGGTACCATTCCTTCTGAAACTATTTCAATCAACAGAAAAAGAGGGAATCCTCCCTAACTCATTTTACGAGGCCAACATCATGCTGATACCAAAGCCTGACAGAGATACAACAAAAAAAGAGAATTGTAGACCCACATCCCTGATGAACATCGATGCAAAAATCCTCAGTAACATACTGGCAAACCGAATCCAGCAGCACATCAAAAAGCTTATCCACTATGATCAAGTGGGCTCCATCCCTGGGATGCAAGGCTGGTTCAACATACGCAAATCAATAAACATAATCCAGCATATAAACAGAACCAAAGACAGGAACCACATGATTATCTCAATAGATGCAGAAAAGGCCTTTGACAAAATTCAACAGCCTTCATGCTAAAAACGCTCAATAAATTCGGTATTGATGGAATGTATTTCAAAATCATAAGAGCTATTTAGGACAAGCCCACAGCCAATATCATACTGAATGGGCAAAAATTGGAAGCATTCCTTTGAAAACTGGCACAAGACAGGGATGCCCTCTCTCACCACTCCTATTCAACATAGTGTTGGAAGTTCTGGCTAGGGCAATCAGGCAGAGAAAGAAATCAAGGGTATTCAGTTAGGAAAAGAAGAAGTCAAATTGTTCTGTTTGCAGATGACATGATTGTATATTTAGAAAACCCTATCGTCTCAGCCCAATATCTCCTTAAGTTGATAAGCAACTTCAGCAAAATCTCAAGATACAAAATCAATGTGCAAAAATCACAAGCATTCTTATACACCAGTAACAGACAAACAGAGAGCCAAATCATGAATGAACTCCCGTTCACAATAGCTTCAAAGAGAAGAAAATATCTAGAAATCCAACTTACAAGGGATGTAAAGGACCTCTTCAAGGAGAACTACAAACCACTGCTCAGTGAAATAAAAGAGGACACAAACAAATAGAAGAACATACCATGCTCACGGATAGGAAGAATCAATATTGTGAAAATGGCCATACTGTCCAAGGTAATTTATAGATTCAATGCCATCCCCATTAAGCTACCAATGACTTTCTTCATAGAATTGGAAAAAACTGCTTTAAACTTCATATAGAACCAAAAAAGAATCTGCATTGCCAAGACAATCCTAAGCCAAAAGAACAAAGCTGGAGGCATCACGCTACCTGACTTCAAATTATACTGCAAGGCTACAGTAACCAAAACAGCATAGTACTGGTACCAAAACAGAGATAGAGACCAATGGAACAGAACAGAGCCCTCAGAAATAATACCACACATCTACAGCCATCTGATCTTTGATAAACCTGACAAAAACAAGAAATGGGGAAAGGACTCCCTATTTAATAAATGGTGCTGGGGAAATTGGCTAGCCATAAGTAGAAAGCTGAAACTGGATCCTTTCCTTATTCGTTATATGAAAATTAATTCAAGATGGATTAGAGACTTAAATGTTAGACCTAAAATCATAAAAACCCTACAGGAAAACCTAGGTAATACCATTCAGGACATAGGCATGGGCAAGGACTTCATGTCTAAAACACCAAAAGAAACGGCAACAAAAGCAAAAATTGACAAATGGGATCTAATTAAACTAAAGAGCTTCTGCACAGCAAAAGAAACTACCATCAGAGTGAACGGGCAACCTACGGAATGGGAGAAAATTTTTGCAATCTACTCATCTGACAAAGGGCTAATATCCAGAGCCTATAAAGAACTCAAACAAATTTACAAGAAAAAAACAAACAACCCCATCAGAAAGTGGGCAAAGGATGTGAACAGACATTTCTCAAAAAAAGACATTCATACAGCAAACAGACACATGACAAAATGCTCATCATCACTCACCATCAGAGAAATGCAAATCAAAACCACAATGAGATATCATCTCACACCAGTTAGAATGGCAATCATTAAAAAAATCAGGAAACAACAGGTGATGGAGAGGATGTGGAGAAATAGGAACACTTTTGCACTGTTGGTGGGACTGTAAACTAGTTCAACCATTGTGAAAAACAGTGTGGCAATTCCTCAAGGATCTTGAACTAGAAATACCATTTGACCCAGACATCCCATTACTGGGTATATACCCAAAGGATTATAAGTCATGCTGCCATAAAGACTCATGCACACGTATGTTTATTCCGGCACTGTTCACAATAGCAAAGACTTGGAATCAACCCAAATGTCCATCAGTGACAGACTGGATTAAGAAAATGTGGCATATATACACCATGGAATACTATGCAGCCATAAAAAAGGATGAGTTCGTGTCCTTTGTGGGGACATGGATGCAGCTGGAAACCATCATTCTCAGCAAACTATCCCAAGAACAGAAAACCAAATATCGCATGTTCTCACTCATAGGTGGGAATTGAACAATGAGATCACTTGGACACAGGAAGAGGAACATCACATACCAGGGCCTATTGTGAGGTAGGGGGAGGGGGGAGGGATAGCATTAGGAGATATACCTAATGTAAATGTCGAGTTAATGGGTGCAGCACACCAACATGGCACATGTATACATATGTAACAAACCTGCACGTTGTGCACATGTACCCTAGAACTTAACGTATAATAAAAAACAAAATGTATAAAAAAAGAAAAAGAAAACAAGACCCAACTCTATGTTATCTGTAAGAAATTCACTTCACCTGTAGAGACACATATAGAATGAAAAGAAAAAAAGGATGGAAAAAGTTATTCCATGCAAGTGGAAACCCAAAACAGAAGGATTAGCTATCTTGTATCAGATCAAATAGATTTCAAGACAAAAAAAAACTATAAAAAGAGAAAAGGAAGGTAATTATATGACAATAAGGGGTCAGTTCAATAAGAGGATATTACAATTTTAATATCTATGCACCTAACACTGGAATATATACACACACACACACACACACACACATATATATATATACATATATATATGGCAAATATTATTAGAGCTAAAGAGCAAGATAGACTCTAACGCAATAATAGCTGGGGACAACTACTTCCCACTTTCAGCATTGAACAGATCATCCAGACAGAAAATCAAGAAAGAAACATCCAAGGTAATCAGCACTATAGAACAACTGGACATAATAGACATTTGCAAAATATTTTATCCAATAGCTGGAGAACAAACCTTCTTCTCCTAAGCACACGGATCATTCTCAAGGATAGACCATATGTTAGACAACAAAGCAAGTCTCAAAAAGAAAAAAAAAATACATAAACTATCTTTTTCTTCCATTCACATGGAATATAACTAGAAATTAATAACAAGAGGAATTTGGAAGTATACAAACACATGAAAACTAAATAATATGTTCCTGAATGACCATTGGGCCAATAAACAAAGTAAGAAGAACTTTTTTTTAAATTCTTGAAACAAATTTAAATGAACACACAATATATCAAAGCCTATGGGGCAATACAAAGAAAGAATTTTTTAGCATAAACACCTAGATTGAAAAGGTAGAAAAGCTACAAATAAATAACCTAATGCATCATCTTAAAAACTAGAAAAGGAAGAGCAAAACAAACTCAAAGTTAGTAGAAGAAAGGAAATAATAAAGAGCAGAGCAGAAATAAATGATATTGACACTAAAAAAAACAAAAGATCACCAAAATGAAAAGTTGTTTTTTAAAAAATAAACAAATTCAATATTTAGCCCAACTAACTTACAAAAAAAAGATTCAAATGAATAAAATCAGAGATGAAAAAGGAGACATTACAAATAATATCACAGAAATTAAAAGGATTATTAGAGATTATTATGTGCAACTATATGCCAATAAATTGGAAAACCTAGAAGAAATTGATAAATTCCTAGACACGTACAACCTACAAAGGTTGAACCATGAAGAAATCCAAAAGCTGAATAGATCAATAAAAAGTAATGAGATAGAAGCAGTAATAAAATGTCTTCCATCAAAGTAAAGCTCAGAACCTGATGGCTTCACTGCCGAATTGTATCAAACATTTAAAGAAGAACTAATATCAATTATACTGAAACTATCCCCCAAAAATGGAGAGGGAATACTTCCAAACTCATTCTATGAGGCCAGTATTACACCGATACCAAAACCAGAGGAAGACACAACAACGACAACAAACTGCAGGCCAACATCGCTAATGAACATAGATGTTAAAATCCTCAACAAAATACTAGTAAGCTGAATTCAACAACACATTAAAAAGATCACTTATCATGACCAAGTGAGATGAGTCAGGAATAAAAGGATGTTTCAACATATGCAAACCAATCAGTGTGATACATTATTATCAATAGAATGAAAGACAAAAACCATATGATCAATTCAATTGATGCCAAAAAAGAAAAAAGCATCCAATAAAATTCAACATCCCTTCATGACAAAACTCTCAAAATCTGGGTACTGAAAGAACATATCTCAACATGATAAAAGCCATATATGACAAACCCACACTAGTGTCATACTGAGCAGGGAAAAAAATAGAAAGTCTTTCCTCTAACATCTGGAACAAAAGAAGAATGCTCACTTTTGCCACTGTTATTCAACATAGTACTGGAAGTCCTAGCCAGAGCAATTAGACAAGAGAAAGAAATAAGGGGCATACAAACTGGAAAAGAAGAAGTCAAATCATCCTTTTTTGCAGATATAATCTTATATTGTTAAAAACCGAAAGATTCTACCAAAAAACTATTATAACTGATTTTTAAAAACTCAGTAAAGTTGCAGCATACTAAATCATCATGCAAAAATTAGTAGCATGTTTATATGTCAACAGTGGACAATCTGAAAAAGAAACAAAGAAAGTAATCCCATTTAAAATAGCTACAAATAAAATAAAATACCTAGAAATAAACAAAAGATGAAAGAAATCTACAATGAAAACTCAAAATGTTGATGTAAGAAATTGAACCGGACAAAAAAATGGAAAGATAGTTCATGGATTTTAGAAGAATCAATACTGTTAAAATGTCCTTTCTATGCAATCCACAGATTCAGTGTAGTCCCTATCAAAATGCCAAAGATATCTTCACAGAAATAGAAAAAATAGTCCTAAATGTATATGGAACCACAACCACCAAGGACCAGGAGAAGCCAAAGCCATCCTGAGGGGGGGAAAAAAAAAAACCTGGAGAAATCATATTACCTGACTTTAAATTATACTGCAAAGGTAACTAAAGTAGCACGGCCCTGGCATAAAAACAGACATATAGACAAATGGAATAGAATAGATAAATCAGATATAAATCCATGCACTTGTGGCCAATTCATTTTTGACAAAGGTGCGAAGAACATACACTGGGACAAGGACAACCCCTTCAATATATGTTGCTGAGAAAACTGGATATCCAATATGCAGAAGAATGAAATACAACCCCTGCTTCTCACCATACATAAAAAAAAATTGGCCAGGCATGGTGGCTCATGCCTGTAATTCCAGTGCTTTGGGAAGCTGAAGCAGGAAGATAGCTTGAGGCCTGGCGTTTGAGATCAGCCTAGGTAACATAGTGAGACCCTATCTCTACAAAAAAATAATTTAAAAAAAATTATACAGGCATGGTGGCACATGCCTGTAGTTTCTGCTATTTAGGAGGTTCACTCTTGTCTAGGAGTTTGAGGTTATAGTGAGCTATGATTGCACCACTGCACTCCAGCCAGGGTGACAGAGTTATACCCTGTTTCTAAAGAAAGAATCAATCAGTCATATCAAAATGGATTAAAAACTTAAATCTAAGATATGAAACTATAAAACTATTGAAAGAAAACATTAGGGAAACACTCCAGGACATTGGTCTGGGGAAAGATTTATTAACTAAGACCTCAAAAGCACAGGCAAACAAAGCAAAAATGGACAAAAGGGGTCACATAAAGCCAAAAGTCTACACAGCAAAGAAAACAATCAAAAAAGAGGCCACTTGTAAAATAGAAGAAAATATCTGCAAACTACCCATGTGAAAAGAGATTAATAACCAGAATATACAAGGAGCCCAAACAACTCAATACCAAAAAAATCTGATTTAAAAATGAACAAAAGACAGGCAATAATGAATGCTAACAAAAATGTGGAGAAAAGGCAACCCTCATACACTGTTGATGGAAAGGTAAATTAGTACAGCCACTATGGAGAGCAGCACAAAGCTTCCTCAAAAAAATAAAAAGAGAACTATCATATGACCTAGCAATCCCACTGTTGGTTATATATCCAAAAAAAGGAAATCAATCTATCAAAGAGATATCTGCACTGTTATGTTTCTTGCAGCTCCATTAACAATAGGCAAAATAGAGAATCAACCTAAAGTCCATCAATGAATAAACGGGTAAAGGAAATGTGGGACATATACACAATGGAATATTATTGTCATAAAAAAAGAATGAAATCCTGTCATTTGCAAAAACATGGATGCAACTGGAGGGCATTATTCATTATGTTAACTGAACTAAGCCAGGCATGAAAACAAAAACTTTGCAAGTTCTCACTCATTTATGAGAATTAAAAATTAAAAAAATTGAACTCATCAACATAGAGAGTAGAATGAGGGTTATCAGAGGCAGGGAAGGGTTATGGGGGGAAGGATAAAGAGGTAATGGTTATTGAGCACAAATATACAGTTAGAAGGAACAAAGGTAGTATTTGATAGTACAAAAGGGTGAATATAGTTAACAATAATTTATCGTGTATTTTTAAATAAATAAAGGGAAATTGGAATGTTCCTAACACAAAGAAATGAAAAATGCTTGAGGTGATGGGTACCCCAGTTATGCCATTAGATCAATACACATTGTATGCCTGCATCAAGACATCACATGTACCCCATAAATATGTATAACTATCATGTAGCCATAATAATTAATAACAAATTTTATATTTAAAAAACAAAAACATCACATATACTCCATCAACATATAGAACTATTATGTACCCATAATTATTTCAAATAAAAATTTTAATAAAAATTTAAATAAATTATTTAGAAAAAATCATTAAACAAACTCACAAAAAAAATAGTAACCAATCCTGGGGAGGCGGGAAAATTTAATCTACAGTGTGAACACAGTATAATACTCAAAATGAATATTATTCCAAAAACATTTCCCCAAAGAAGATATACAAATCACACAAAAATGCAAGAAAATATGTGTCATTCACAACAAAAAAGAAAATTAATAGAAACTGTCCCTGGACAAAACTAAGACATTGGACTCACTAGGAAGAGACTTCAAATAAACTGTTTTAAAAATGTTCAAAGAGCTAAAGAAAACCATGAGCAAAGACTAGAGGAAACCAGGAGACAAATGTCTCACCAAATAGAAATTATCAATATGAAACAGAAATTATAAAAAGGAATGAAGGCTGCATGTGGTGATTCACATCTGTAATCCCAGCACTTGGGAAGGCCAAGGCGGGAAGATTGCTTGCATCCAGGAGTTCAAGACCAGCCTGGGTAACATAGTGAGACACTGTATCTACAAAATTAAAAAATACGAAATTAGCTGGGCATGGTGTTGTGTGCCTGTAGTCCAAGCTACTTGGGAGGCTAAGGTGGGAGGATCACTTGAGCCTAGCAGATGGAGGCTGCAGTGAGCCATGATCGTGCCACTGGACTCAAGCCTGGGTGACAGAGTGAGACCCTGTCTCAAAAACGAACAACAACCAAAATAAACAAGCAGTAAAAAAAAAAAAAAAAAAAAAAAAAAAAATCAAATAAAAATTCTGAAGTTAAAAAGTACAAAAACGTAACCCTAGAAGAAAACCTAGGCAATACTATTCAGGACATAGGCATGGGCAAGGACTTCATGTCTAAAACACCAAAAGCAACAGCAACAAAAGCAAAAATTGACAAATGGGATCTAATTAAACTAAAGAGCTTCTGCACAGCAAAAGAAACTACCATCAGAGTGAACAGGCAACCTACAGAATGGGAGAAAAGTTTTGCAATCTACTCATCTGACAAAGGGCTAGTATCCAGAATCTACAAAGAACACAAACAAATTTACAAGAAGAAAGCAAACAACCCCATCAAAAAGTGGGCAAAGGATGTGAAGAGACACTTCTCAAAAGAAGAGACATTCATACAGCCAAAGACACATGAAAAAATGCTCATCATCACTCCCATCAGAGAATGCAAATCAAAACCACAATGAGATACCATCTCACACCAGTTAGAATGGCAATCATTAAAAAATCAGGAAACAACAGATGCTGGAGAGGATGTGGAGAAATAGAAACACTTTTACACTGTTGGTGGGACTGTAAACTAGTTCAACCATTGTGGAAAACAGTGTGGCGATTCCTCAGGGATCTACAACTAGAAATACCATTTGACCCAGCCATCCCATTAGTAATGGGTATATACCCAAAGGATTATAAATCATGCTGCTATAAAGACACAGGCACACATATGTTTATTGCAGCACTATTCACAATAGCAAAGACTTGGAATCAACCCAAATGTCCATCAGTGACAGACTGAATTAAGAAAATGTGGCATGGGGGGCGGAGCAAGATGGCCGAATAGGAACAGCTCCAGTCTCCAACTCCCAGCGCCAGCGACACAGAAGACAGGTGATTTCTGCATTTTCAACTGAGGTACTGGGTTCATCTCACTAGGGAGTGCCGGACAATTGGTGCTGGTCAGCTGTTGCAGCCCAACCAGCGAGAGCTGAAGCAGGGCGAGGCATCGCCTCACCTGGGAAGCGCAAGGGGGAAGGGAATCCCTTTTCCTAGCCAGGGGAACTGAGACACACAACACCTGGAAAATTGGGTGACTCCCACCCCAATAGTGCGCTTTAAGCAAATGGGCACACCAGGAGATTATATCCCACACCTGGCCGGGAGGGTCCCAGGCCCAGGGAGCCTTCCTCATTGCTAGCACAGCAGTCTGCCATCTAACTGCAAGGCAGCAGCGAGGCTGGGGGAGGGGCGCCCGCCATTGCTGAGGCTTAAGTAGGTAAACAAAGCCGCTGGGAAGATCGAACTGGGTGGAGCTCACAGCAGCTCTAGGAGGCCTACCAGTATCTGTAGACTCCACCTCTGGGGACAGGGCACAGCTAAACAACAACAACAACAACAAAAGCAGCAGAAACCTCTGCAGACGCAAACGACTCTGTCTGACAGCTTTGAAGAGAGCAGTGGATCTCCCAACACGAAGGTTGAGATCTGAGAACGGACAGACTGCCTGCTCAAGTGGGTCCCTGACCCCTGAGTAGCCTAACTGGGAGACATCCTCCACTAGGGGCAGACGAAACATCCACACCTCACACGGTGGGTACACCCCTGAGAGGAAGCTTCCAAAGCAAGAATCAGACAGGTACACTCGCTGTTCAGCAGTATTCTATCTTCTGCAGCCTCTGCTGGTGACACCCAGGCAAACAGGGTCTGGAGTGGACCTCAAGCAATCTCCAACAGACCTACAGCTGAAGGTCCTGACTGTTAGAAGGAAAACTAACAAACAGGAAGGACACCCACACCAAAATCCCATCAGTACCTCCCCATCATCAAAACAACCAGAGAGCAGATAAACACAAAGATGGGGAAAAAGCAGGGCAGAAAAGCTGGAAATTCAAAGAATAAGAGCGCATCTCCCCCTCCAAAGGAACGCAGCTCATCGCCAGCACGGATCAAAGCTGGACGGAGAATGACTTTGACGAGACGAGAGAAGAAGGCTTCAGACCATCAAACTTCTCAGAGCTAAAGGAGGAATTACGTACCCAGCGCAAAGAAACTAAAAATCTTGAAAAAAGAGTGGAAGAATTGATAACCAGAATAATTATGCAGAGAAGGCCATAAATGAACTGACAGAGATGAAAACCATGACACGAGAAATACGTGACAAATGCACAAGCTTCAGTAACCGACTCGATCAACTGGAAGAAAGAGTATCAGCGATTGAGGATCAAATGAATGAAATGAAGCGAGAAGAGAAACCATAAGAAAAAAGAAGAAAAAGAAATGAACAAAGCCTGCAAGAAGTATGGGATTATGTAAAAAGACCAAATCTACGTTTGATTGGGGTGCCTGAAAGTGAGGGAGAAAATGGAACCTAGTTGGAAAACACTCTTCAGGATATCATCCAGGAGAACTTCCCCAACCTAGTAGGGCAGGCCAACATTCAAATTCAGGAAATACAGAGAACACCACAAAGATACTCCTCACACCAGTTAGAATGGCAATCATTAAAAAAATCAGGAAACAACAGGTGCTGGAGAGGATGTGGAGAAATAGGAACACTTTTGCACTGTTGGTGGGACTGTAAACTAGTTCAACCGTTATGGAAAACAGTATGGCGATTCCTCAAGGATCTAGAACTAGAAGTACCATATGACCCAGCCATCCCATTACTGGGTATATACCCAAAGGATTACAAATCATGCTGCTATAAAGACACATGCACACGTATGTTATTGTGGCACTATTCACAATAGCAAAGACTTGGAATCAACCCAAATGTCCATCAGTGACAGACTGGATTAAGAAAATGTGGCACATATACACCATGGAATACTATGCAGCCATAAAAAAGGATGAGTTTCAGTCCTTGTAGCGACATGGATGCAGCTGGAAACCATCATTCTCAGCAAACTATTGCAAGAACAGAAAACCAAACACCGCATGTTCTCACTCATAGGTGGGAACTGAACAATGAGATCATGAATCGGGAAGGGGAACATCACACACCGGGCCTATCACGGGGAGGGGGGAGGGGGAGGGATTGCATTGGGAGTTATACTGATGTAAATGACGAGTTGATGAGTGCTGATGAGTTGATGGGTGCAGCACACCAACATGGCACAAGTATACATATGTAACAAACCTGCACGTATGCACATGTACTCTAGAACTTAAAGTATAATAAAAAAAAGAAAGAAAATGTGGCACATATACATATCACCATGGAATACTATGCAGCCATAAAAAAGGATGAGTTCGTGTCCTTTGTAGGGACATGGATGCAGCTGGAAACCATCATTCTCAGAAACAATCGCAAGAACAGAAAACCGAACACCGCATATTCTCACTCATAGGTGGGAATTGAACAATGAGATCACTTGGACACAGGAAGAGGAACATCACACACCAGGGCCTATTGTGAGGTAGGGGGAGGGGGGAGGGATAGCATTAGGAGATATACTAATGTAAATGACGAGTTAATGGGTACAGCACACCAACATGGCACATGTATACATATGTAACAAACCTGCACATTGTGCACATGTACCCTAGAACTTAAAGTATAGTACTAAAAAAAATTTAAAAAATTTTTAAAAGTACAAAAACTGGAATGAAAATTTTGCTATAAAGATTCCACAGTAGATTTGAGCAACAGAAAAAAAGAATCAATTGGGATTACTTTCTGAAGAGGAAAAAGAAAAAAATTATGAAGAAAAATGTTGGGGCAACTGGATATCCACATGCAAAAGGAGTTGGATCCATTTCACTTACACGCAAAATTTAACTCAAAATCATTCAAACATCCACTTCTAAGAGCTAACACTATAAAATTATTAGATGAAAAATAGAGGTAAGTCTTCATGCACATGAATTAGGCAATGATTTCTTAGATACAACACCAAAAGCACAAGGAACAAAATAAAAGATAGATAAATTGCTTTCCATCAAAAATAAAAACTTTTGTGCATCAAATGATGCAATCAAGGGAGTGAAAAGACATCCACAAGTGGGAGAAAATATTTGCTCATCATCTATCTGCAATGGGTCTAGTAATCTCAATATATAAAGAACTCTTACAACTCAGTAACAAAAAGTTAATTACCTAATAAAAGATGGGCTATGGGTAATTCCAGTATGTAAATTATATCTCGATAAAGCTGCTTTTTTAAAAAAGAATCACATGGCACAAGTATGCATATGTAACAAACCTGCACGTTATGCACATGTACCCTAGAACTTGTAGTATAATAAAAATAAATAAATAAATAAAATAAAAATAAAAATAAAAAAATAAAAAAAATCACATAAAGGTTACCAGCTTCCTACCAAATTTTTTTAGTGGGCTAAGGAATGAATAAACATTTCTCCAAAAAAAGATACACGAATGACCAACAAGCACATGAAAAAAATGTTCATCATCATTTAGCCAACATGAAATGCAAATGAAAATCATAACATACCACTTAACATTCATTAAGATGGTGATATTTAAAAAAAGATAAAAACAAGTGTTCATAAAGCTATGGAAAGATTAGAACCCTTATATATTGCTGATGAGAATGCAAAATGGTTCAGGTACTGTTTAAAAACAGTTTGGTGAGTCCTCAATAAGTTAAACACAGAATTCACCTATGACTCAGCAATTCCACTCCTAGGTATATACCCTAAAAAGTTCAAAACACATGTTCAAATAAAAATTGTACATGAATGTTCATAGCAGTACAGTTCACAGTAGACAAAAGATGGAAACAACAAAAATATCCATCAATGGATGAGTGGATAAACAAATGTGACATACACATTGTGAGTATGTGGCAACTATATAATGTGGCAACTATACAACGGAATATTATTTCGCCATAAAAAGAAATGCAGTACTAACACATTCTATATATGGATGAACCTAGAAAACATTATGTTAAGTGAAAGAAAACGGACATAAAAGACCACATATTGTATGATTCCATATAAACAAAATATCCAGAATAGCTAAATTCACAGAGACAAAATGAAGATTAGTGTTTGTGAGGGGTTGAGAAAGAGGAGAATGGGGAGTAACTGCCTAATAGGTATGAAGTTTACTTTTGGGGTGACAAAGTGTTCTGGAACCAGATAGTGGTGACGGTTGCACAACAATGTGAATGTATTAAATGTCACTGAATCGTACACTTTAAAACGGTTTAAAAAAGCATAATAATAAAACCTAAGAGACATGTGGGACATTTGCATAATGGGTGTTTCAGAAGAGGAGGAGAGAGAAAAGAGCAGAAAGAACATTTGAAGAACTAATGGCTAAAAATTTCCCAAATTTTAAGAAAGACATGACTCTATGAAACCAAGAAGCGCAACAAACTGAAAGTTTAATAAATTCAAAGACCTCCAGGCCAAGACACTTTATGATTACATTTTTGAAAGACAAAAACAAAAAATTTTCAAAGAAGCACGAGAGAAGCAACTTATCACATGTAAATGATCCTCAATAAGATTATCAGCTGATTTCTCACCAAAAACCTTAAGAATAAAATCCCAGGCCAGATGGCTTCACTAGAGAATTTATCATATATTTAAAGAAAAAATAACTCCAATTCAACAAAATCTCTTCTCAAAAGGAGAATAGAAGGAACAGCAATAAACAGATTTATGGGCCAGTAGTTCCTGGTTCCAAAAACCAAACAAGGGCAGTATATATAAAAAAAAAAAAAAAGGAATATTATAGGCAAATATCCTTCATGAATATAAACACAAAAATCCTCAAGAAAATATTAGCAAATTGAGTCCATCGAATATAAAACTAATTATACATCTTAACTAAGTAAGATTTATTCCAGTTATGCAAGGTTGGTTGAACATTTGAAAATCAATTTAACCCACCATAACAACATGCTAAAGAGGCAAAACTATATAATGCAGAAATATCATTTCACAAAATCCAATACCTATTCATGATTTTAAAAAAAACTTTCAGCAAATTAGGCATGGAAGAAAACTTGTTCAACTCTATAAAGAACACCTGAAAAAAAACGTTAAGCTGAATCATACTTCGTGGTGAAATAATTTTTCCTCCTAAAATCAAGGTGAAGGTATCCATTTTTATCACTTTTATTTAATGTAATATTAGAACCCTAACCAGTACAATAAAGAAAGAAAAGGAAACAAAAAGCCCACAGAAAGGAAAGAAAGAATTTCAACTGTCTCTATTTGCAGATAACTATTCATTATGCAGAAAATCCCAAGGAATAAAAAAAAAAAAAAAAACTCCTACCAATAATGAGTTTGTCAAAGTCTACAGGACACAAGATCAACATGCAAAAGAAATCAATTTTATATCTGTATACAGGCAACAGACTTGCAAAACAAAATAAGGCTATACTCATTTAAATATAAAATAGTAAAAGCATTCTGGAAAATATTTGGCAGATCCTTAAAAACTACACATGCACATACCATAAGACGTATCAATGTCATTCTTGGACATTCATCCAAAGAAATGGAATTTTAGGTACACATGAAAACCTGTACATGGATGTTCACACACCTATAATTTAAGGATCAAGCTGGAGAAAATGCAAAAATACTTTTTTAAATTTTTTTTTTATTATACTTTAAGTTCTAGGTTACATGTGCATAACGTGCAGGTTTGTTACATATATATACTTGTGCCATGTTGGTGTGCTGCACCCATCAACTCGTCAGCACCCATCAATTCATCATTTATATCAGGTATAACTGCCAATGCAATCGCTTCCCCCTCCCTCCTCCGCATGATAGGCCCCGATGTGTGATGTTCCCCTTCCCGAGTCCAAGTGATCTCATTGTTCAATTCCCACCTATGAGTGAGAACATGCGGTGTTTGGTTTTCTGTTCTTGTGAGAGTTTGCTAAGAATGATGGTTTCCAGCTGCATCCATGTCCCTACAAAGGACGCAAACTCATCCTTTTTTATAGCTGCATAGTATTCCATGGTGCATATGTGCCACATTTTCATAATCCAGTCTGTCACTGATGGACATTTGGGTTGATTCCAAGTCTTTGCTATTGTGAATAGTGCCGCAATAAACATATGTGTGCATGTGTCTTTATAGCAGCATGATTTATAATCCTTGGGTATATACCCAGTAGTGGGATGGCTGGGTCATATGGTACATCTAGTTCTAGATACTTGAGGAATTGCCATACTCTTTTCCATAATGGTTGAACTAGTTTACAATCCCACAACAGTGTAAAAGTGTTCCTATTCTCCACATCCTCTCCAGCACCTGTTGTTTCCTGACTTTTTAATGATTGCCATTCTAACTGGTGTGAGATGGTATCTCATTGTGGTTTTGATTTGCATTTCTCTGATGGCCAGTGATGATGAGCATTTTTTCATGTGTCTGTTGGCTGTATGAATGTCTTCTTTTGAGAAATGTCTGTTCATAACCTTTGCCACTTTTTGATGGGGTTGTTTGTTTTTTCTTGTATATTTGTTTGAGTTCTTTTAGGATCTGGATATTAGCCCTTTGTCAGATGAGTAGATTGCAAAACTTTTCTCCCATTCTGTAGGTTGCCTGTTCACTCTGATGGTAGTTTCTTTTGCTGTGCAGAAGCTCTTTAGTTTAATTAGATCCCATTTGTCAATTTTTGCTTTTGCTGCCATGCTTTTGGTGTTTTAGACATGAAGTCCTTGCCCATGCCCATGTCCTGAATGGTATTACCTAGGTTTTCTTCTAGGGTTTTTATGGTATTAGGTCTAACATTTAAGTCTCTAATCCATCTTGAATTAATCTTCGTATAAGGAGTAAGGAAAGGATCCAGTTTCAGCTTTCTACTTATGGCTAGCCAATTTTCCCAGCACCATTTATTAAATAGGGAGTCCTTTCCCCATTTCTTGTTTTTGTCAGGTTTGTCAAAGATCAGATGGCTGTAGATGTGTGGTATTATTTCTCAGGACTCTGTTCTGTTCCATTGGTCTATATCTCTGTTGTGGTACCTGTACTATGCTGTTTTGGTTACTGTAGCCTTGTAGTACAGTTTGAAGTCAGGTAGCGTGACGCCTCCAGCTTTGTCCTTTTGACTTAGGATTGTCTTGGCAATGCGGGCTCTTTTTTGGTTCCATATGAACTTTAAAGCCGTTTTTTCCAATTCTGTGAAGAAACTCATTGGTAGGTTGATGGGGATGGCATTGAATCTATAAATAACCTTGGGCAGTATGGCCATTTTCACGATATTGATTCTTCCTATCCATGCACATGGTATGTTCTTCCATTTGTTTGTGTCCTCTTTATTTCACTAAGCAGTGGTTTGTACTCTCTTGAAGAGGTCCTTTACATCCCTTGTAAGTTGGATTCCTAGGTATTTTATTCTCTTTGAAGCATTGTGAATGGAAGTTCATTCATGATATGGCTCTGCTGTCTGTTACTGGTGTATAGAATGCTTGTGATTTTTGCACATTAATTTTGTATCCTGAGACTTTGCTGAAGTTGCTTATCAGCTTAAGGAGATTTTGGCTGAGACAATGGGGTTTTCTAATATACAATCATGTCATCTGCAAACAGGGACAATTTGACTTCTTCTTTTCCTAACTGGATACCCTTGATTTCTTTCTCTTGCCTGATTGCCCTAGCCAGAACTTCCAACACTATGTTGAATAGGAGTGGTGAGAGAGGGCATCCCTGTCTTGTGCCAGTTTTCAAAGGGAATTTTTCCAGTTTTTGCCCATTCAGTATGATATTAGCTGGGGGTTTGTCATAAATAGCTCTTATTATTTTGAGTACGTTCCATCCATACCGAATTTATTGAGCGTTTTAGCATGAAGGGCTGTTGATTTTGTCAAAAGCCTTTTCTGCATCTATTGAGATAATCATGTGGTTTTTGTCTTTGTTCTGTTTATATGCTGGATTAATTATTGATTTGTTTGTGAATGTTGAACCAGCCTTGCATCCCAGGGATGAAGCCCACTTGATCATGGTGGATAAGCTTTTTGATGTGCTGCTGAATCTGATTTGCCAGTATTTTATTGAGGATTTTTGCATCGATGTTCATCAGGGATATTGGTCTAAATTCTCTTTTTTTGTTGTGTCTCTGCCAGGCTTGGTATCAGGATGATGTTGGCCTCATAAAATGAGTTAGGGAGGATTCCCTCTTTTCTATTGATTGGAATAGTTTCAGAAGGAATGGTACCAGCTCCTCCTTGTACCTCTGGTAGAATTCAGCTGTGAATCCATCTGGTCCTGGACTTTTTTTGGTGGGTAGGCTATTAATTATTGCCTCAATTTCAGAGCCTGCTATTGGTCTATTCAGGGATTCAACTTCTTCCTGGTTTAGTCTTGGAGAGTGTAAGTGTCCAGGAAATTATCCATTTCTTCTAGATTTCTAGTTGATTTGCGTAGAGGTGTTTATAGTATTCTCTGATGGTAGTTTGTATTTCTGTGGGGTCGGTGGTGATATCCCCTTATCATTTTTATTGCATCTATTTGATTCCTCTCTCTTTTCTTCTTTATTAGTCTTGCTAGCGGTCTGTCAATTTTGTTGATCTTTTCAAAAAACCAACTCCTGGATTCATTGATTTTTTGGAGGGTTTTTTGTGTCTCTATCTCCTTCAGTTCTGCTCTGATCTTAGTTATTTCTTGCCTTCTGCTAGCTTTTGAATGTGTTTGCTCTTGCTTCTCTAGTTCTTTTAATTGTGATGTTAGGTGTCAATTTTAGATCTTTCCTGCTTTCTCTTGTGGGCATTTAGTGCTATAAATTTCCCTCTACACACTGCTTTAAATGTGTCCCAGAGATTCTGGTATGTTGTATCTTTGTTCTCATTGGTTTCAAAGAACATCTTTATTTCTGCCTTCATTTCGTTATGTACCCAGTAGTCATTCAGGAGCAGGTTGTTCAGTTTCCATGTAGTTGAGCGGTTTTGATTGAGTTTCTTAGTCCTGAGTTCTAGTTTGATTGCACTGTGGTCTGAGAGACAGTTTGTTATAATTTCTGTTCTTGTACATTTGCTGAGGAGTGCTTTACTTCCAATTATGTGGTCAATTTTGGAATAAGTGCGATGTGGTGCTGAGAAGAATGTATATTCTGTTGATTGGGGTGGAGAGTTCTGGGATGTCTATTAGGTCCTTGGTGCAGAGATGAGTTCAATTCTGGATATCCTTGTTAACTTTCTGTCTCGTTGATCTGTCTAATGTGACAGTGGAGTGTTGAAGTCTCCATTATTATTGTATGGGAGTCTAAGTCTCTTTGTAAGTCTCTAAGGACTTGCTTTATGAATCTGGGTGCTCCTGTATTGGGTGCATATATTTAGGAGAGTAGCTCTTCCTGTTGAATTGATCCCTTTACCATTATGTAATGGCCTTCTTGTCTCTTTTGATCTTTGAGAGTTTAAAGTCTGTTTATCAGAGACTAGGATTGCAACCCCGTTTTTTTGTTCTCCATTTGCTTGGTAGATCTTCCTCCATCCCTTTATTTGAGCCTATGTGTCTCTGCATGTGAGGGTCTCCTGAATACAGCAGACTGATGGGTCTTGACTCTTGATCCAGTTTGCCAGTCTGTGTCTTTTTTTTTTTTTTTTTTTGAGGCGGAGTCTCGCTCTGTCGCCCGGAACTGGAGTGCAGTGGCCAGATCTCAGCTCACTGCAAGCTCCGCCTCCCGGGTTTACGCCATTCTCCTGCTCAGATCCCGAGTAGCTGGGACTACAGGCGCCCGCCACCTCGACGGCTAGTTTTGTATTTTTAGTAGAGACGGGGTTTCACCGGTTAGCCAGGATGGTCTCGATCTCCAACCTCGTGATCCGCCCGTCTCGGCCCAGTCTGTGTCTTTTAATTGGAGCATTTAGTCCATTTACATTAAGGTTAATATTGTTATGTGTGAACTTGATCCTGCCATATGATATTAACTGGTATTTTGCTCGTTAGTTGATGCAGTTTCTTCCTAGCATCGATGGTCTTTACATTTGGCATGTTTTTGCAATGGCTGGTACCGGTTGTTCCTTTCCATGTTTAGGGCTTCCTTCAGGGTCTCTTGTAA
Organism: Trachypithecus francoisi; assembly: GCF_009764315.1. NCBI lineage: Eukaryota > Metazoa > Chordata > Mammalia > Primates > Cercopithecidae > Trachypithecus > Trachypithecus francoisi. The sequence goes on from NW_022681471.1 coordinate 29,055,822, forward strand.
GGCAGGCCTGGTAGTGACAAAATCTCTAAGCGTTTGCTTATCTGTAAATGATTTTATTTCTCCTTCACTGATGAAACTTAGTTTGGCTGGATATGAAATTCTGGGTTTAAAATTCTTTTCTTTCAGAATGTTGAATATTGGCCCCCGCTCTCTTCTGGCTTGTAGAGTTTCTGCCGAGAGGTCTGCTGTTAGTCTGATGGGCTTCCCTTTGTGGGTAACCCGACCTTTCTCTCTGGCTGCCCTTAAGATTTTTTCCTTCATTCAACTTTGGTGAATCTGGCAATTATGTGTCTTGGAGTTGCTCTTCTGGAGGAGTATCTTTGGGCGTTCTCTGTATTTCCTGAATTTGAATGTTGGCCTGCCCTACTAGGTTGGGAAGTTCTCCTGGATGATATCCTGAAGAGTGTTTTCCAACTTGGTTCCATTTTCCCCCTCACTTTCAGGCACCCCAATCAGACGTAGATTTGGTCTTTTTCAGAATCCCATACTTCTTGCAGGCTTTGTTCATTTCTTTTTCTTCTTTTTTCTTATGGTTTCTCTTCTCTGCTTCATTTCATTCATTTGATCCTCAATCGCTGATACTCTTTCTTCCAGTTGATCGAGTCAGTTACTGAAGTTGTGCATTTGTCACGTATTTCTTGTGTCATGGTTTTCATCTCTGTCATTTCGTTTATGACCTTCTCTGCATTATTAGTCTAGCTATCAATTCTTCCACTCTTTTTTCAAGATTTTAGTTTCTTTGCGCTGGTACGTAATTCCTCCTTTAGCTCTGAGAAGTTTGATGGACTGAAGCCTTCTTCTCTCATCTCGTCAAAGTCATTCTCTGACCAGCTTTGATACTTTGCTGGCGATGGGCTGCGCTCCTTTGCAGGGGGAGATGCGCTCTTATTTTTTGAATTTCCAGCTTTTCTGCCCTGCTTTTTCCCCATCTTTGTGGTTTTATCTGCCTCTGGTCTTGATGATGGTGACGTACTGATGGGGTTTTGGTATAGGTGTTCTTCCTGTTTGATAGTTTTCCTTCTAACAGTCAGGACCTTCAGCTGTAGTCTGTTGGAGATTGCTTGAGGTCCACTCCAGGCCCTGTTTGCCTGGGTATCAGCAGCAGAGGTTGCAGAAGATAGAATATTGCTGAACAGCGAGTGTACCTGTCTGATTCTTGCTTTGGAAGCTTCATCTCAGGGGTGTACTCCACCCTGTGAGGTGTGGGGTGTCAGACTGCCCCTAGTGGGGGATGTCTCCCAGCTAGGCTACTCAGGGGTTAGGGACCCACTTGAGCAGGCATTCTGTCCCTTCTCAGATCTCAGCCTCGGTGTTGGGAGATCCACTGCTCTCTTCAAAGCTGTCAGACAGAGTCGTTTGCATCTGCAGTTCCTGCTGCTTTTGTTGTTGTTGTTGTTAACTGTGCCCTGTCCCCAGAGGTGGAGTCTACAGAGACAGGCAGGTTTCCTTGAGCTGCTGTGAGCTCCACCCATTTGAGCTTCCCAGCGGCTTTGTTACCTACTTAAGCCTCAGCAATGGCGGGCGCCCCTCCCCCAGCCTTGCTGCTGCCTTGCGGTTAGATCGCAGACTGCTGTGTTAGCAATAAGGGAGGCTCTCTGGGTGTGGGACCCTCCCGGCCAGGTGTGGATATATTCTCCTGGTGTGCCCATTTGCTTAAAGCACAGTATTGGGGTGGGAGTCACCCGATTTTCCAGGTGTTGTGTGTCTCAGTTCCCCTGGCTAGGAAAGGGATTCCCTTCCCCTTTGCGCTTCCCAGGTGAGGTGATGCCTCGCCCTGCTTCAGCTCTCCCTGGTCGGGCTGCAGCAGCTGACCAGCACCGATTGTCCGGCACTCCCTAGTGAGATGACCCCAGTACCTCAGTTGAAAATGCAGAAATCACCGGTCTTCTGTGTCGCTGGCGCTGGGAGTTGGAGACTGGAGCTGTTCCTATTCGGCCATCTTCGCAAAAATATTTTTACAGGTAAACAAACAGATTCTAGTACATTCATACTATAGAATACTACTTAGTAATGAAAAGGAACCAGTTACTGGTATCAAGTACTCCTGCATGTATTGAAGTAAGTTACTGGTATCAAGTACTCCTGCATGTATTGAAGTAACCTGAATGGAACTCAAGATCACCATGCTTAGTAACAGTGTCATTCTTTAACCAAAGAAAATATACATATGATAAATAAGCATATGATAAGATTCTTGGCATCATATATCATTAGGGAATCACAGATTAAAACAACAATGAAATACCACTTTCATCTATTACAGTGGCTAAACTCCAAAACATTGACAATACCAAATGCTGATGAGGATGTGGAACAACAGGAATTCTCGTACATTGCTGCTAGTAATGCAAAATGATACACCAGTTTGGAAGACAGTCTGGCAGGTACTTACAAAACTAAACATGCTTTTATTGTATGATCCAGCAATCACACTCGTTGGTATTTATCCAAATGAGTTGAAAGCTTATTTACAAGCAAAAGCCTACACAAAAATGTTTATAGCAGGTTTGCTCATAATTCCCAAAACTTGGAAGCACCAAGATGTCCTTCAGTAGGTGAATAGATAAACTGTGACTCATACAAATAATGGAATATTATTCAGCACTGAAAAAAAGAGCTATCAAACCACCAAAAAAAAAAAAAAAAAAAAAAAAAAAAAAACCATGGAGGAATCTTAAATATACATTGCTAAGTGAAAGAAGCCATCAGAAAAGGCTACAGACCATATGGTTCTAATTATATGACATTTTGGAAAATGCTACATAAAGACTAAAAAGACTAGTGGTTGCAAGGGCTTGGAGGAAAAGAGGGAGAATTAAGTAGGTGGGCCACAGGGGATTGTTAGGGAAATGAAACTATTCTGTAATGGTGGATACGATGCATTATACATTTGTCAAAACCCATAGAACTGTGCAACACAAAGAGTGAACCCTAATGCAAACTATGTACTTTAGTTAATAATAATGTATCTAATATTGGCTCATTAGTAGTAACAACTGTACCACATTAATGCAAGATGTTAATAATAGGGGAAACTGGGAGGGAGGAGGAAAAGAATATATAGGAACTCTGTACTTTCTCCTCAATTTTTCTGTAAACCTAAAACTAAAATATAAACTCTATTAATTTTCTAAAAGCCAATTTTAAAAGTTACATAGTATATAATTACAATTATGTAATATTATCAAACTGACAACCATAGAGATGGAGAACAGATTCATGGTTTCAGGGAAAGAGGGATGGATACTACTAGAAAGGAGAAACATGAGGGATTTTATATTTATGGTGATTGATCAGTTCCTTGTCTTAATTGTGATGGTGATTACACAAATCTATACATGGGATTATATTGTGTAGAACTATAGACATAGACACACACAAAAAAGAGTGCACATCTAACCATTCCTTCGTTGTTGCAATATAATCATATTAATGAATTTTATGGTATAGTTAACATTGTACTACTGTCATATCAGAATTCCTGTTGGGTGACTCTAAGTAAAAAGTTTTTTTCAGAGTTTATAGGTTTCTATGTACTTCCCTTGAGCTTATTATTTGCAACTTCCTATGAGTTTATTATTTCAAAATAAAAAACATTTTAAAGATCAACTAGGACTTTTTCTATTTTCATTTAAAATACCCAGCACTCAAACAGCAATTACCATTAATAAGATAAGACTTAGAAAGGAAAAGAAAATACTAGAAAAAGTCTCAGATGCAATCTATGTACTGTAATAACTGCATAGCCAATTAAATAATGATTCATTTTTTAAGAAAATAGACATCATGGAAATGTTCATACAATACTGGAATCTATTAAAATGAAAAAATAGATATTCTAGAATTAAATATGTCGTAACTGGATTTCAAGATGTAATAACTGTAACTAATAGCACAGGCCATCAGATACCAGTAAAGATACATATGATTGCAACAAAATAATTAACAAACTTAACCTAAATGACATACTTGAAACATAACACCCCAAAGTGCAAGAATTGCATTTTTTGAAATGCATATTTAACCTAAACAAAATTTACTGTAGAATGGGCCATGAAGCAGACCAGACCAATTTCAAATGATTCAAGTCAAAATATATTCTCTGACCACAATTTAATTAAGTTAGAAAAAAATAACAACAAATAGAAAATCACCTCAATTTGGAAATTAAGCAAATCAATTCTAAATAAATCATGGTGCAAAGAAGAAATCCAAATTAAACCAGAAAATATCTTGTACTACCTGAAAATGAAAATATGGCAAATCAAAATTTCAGGGACACAACAGAGCCATTATCAGAGAGAAATTTATAGGCTTACATACATATATTTGAAAAGAAGGAGGTATATAAATCTGTGAACTAATTATACATCTAAAATAGTAGAATAAAAGCAAGTTAAAACCGAAGAAAGTAGAAAGAACAAAATAACAAATGTAAAATCAAAAATCAACAAAATAAAAAATCTATAATAAAGAGGCCCAGCAAATACAAAAGTTGGTTGTATGAAAGAGCCAATGAAAATTAAAAGCCACCAGCAAGTCTGATGAATACAAATGAAAATAACCAACAACTAATGTTAGAATGGAAAGGAGGGCATCATTACAGATCCAATAGACACTAAAGAGAGAAGAGGTATCATATTTTTAAAATGGACTTTATGCCAAAAAAATGAAAATTTAGAAAAACAGATATTTCTTTGAAAACATAACTTAAAACTGACAAAAGAAGGTAATTAAAAAATCCCAATACTCCTATAATTCTTAAATAAATTGAATCTATCACTAAAGACTTTCCCCCAAAGAAAGTTTGAGTCCCAGATGGCATTACCAGTGAATTCCTCTCAACATTTAAAGAATAAATAGCATCAGTCTTATATTATATCTTCCAGAATGTAAAAAAAAAATAGTTTTTCATCCCAATTCATTTTTCAAGCTAACATAACCTTAATCCCAAAATCTCACACAAACTTGACAGAAAAAAAGAAAATTGATGGCCAATCTCACTTATAAATGTGGGTGTAAAAATTTTAAAACTCACACATATACACACACATGCATACACATAGTTCCCATCCTGTGTTGCAAAATAACATGAAGAGTAGGATTTATACAAAGAATAAAAGACTGGTTTAACACTTGAAAATCAATCAATGCAGTTCACCATATTACAGAATAAAGGAGAAAAATATATGATCAACTCAATAGATGTAGAAAAAAATCTGATAAAATTAAATACCCACTCATGATTTTTTAAAAAAGTCGTTGCAAACTAAAAATAGAAACTTCCTTAATCTGATAAAGGGTGTTTTAAAAACTCTATAGTGAAAATCATACTTAACAGTGAAATAATGAGAAATCTCCCCCTAAGGTCAGGAATGAAATAGAAGATGCTTATGATCTCTGCTTACATTCAGCATTGTACTAGAGGTCTTAGGCAATCCAATAAGACAGGAAAAATATGAAATTTGTAAAACCTTAAAATCAAGAAATGAAAATTAATTATTTGAAAAATTAATGAAACTACAGATAATTAGTAGCATTAATAAATGAATTCATCAATACCTCTGAGCACAAGATCAATATTCAAAAATTGATTATATTTTAAATATCACAAAAATCTTTAGAAAGTGATTTTTTTACAAAGATACATTTAAAGTAGCATCAAATAACATTAAAAAATAAAAACATAATAAATGGACAGATATACCATGTTCCCAAATTAGAAGACTACAATTTGTAAAAATAATAATTATCTCAAAATTGACCATAGATTTTTTGCGATTGCAAAACAAATTCCAAGAGGTCCTTTACTGTGTGGGAATTGGCAACCCGATTCTAAAATTTAGAAGGAAAAGGACAAAGAGGGATTATACTATCAGATTAATTAATTTTTTAACTTTTGGATACCCACATAGAAATGAATAACTCTTGAATCCTACCACACACCATACAAAGAAATTAATTATATTGATTGATATGGCTTGGCTCTGTGTCCCCAAACAAATCTTACCTCAATTATGATCCCCATAATTCCCACGCGTCAAGGGCGGGACCGGGTGTAGGTAATTGGATCCTGTTGCCCTGTGAAGAAGGTGCCTGCTTCTCCTTTACCTTCCACCATGATTGTAAGTTCCTGAGGCCCCCCCAGCAATGCGGAACTGTGAGTCAATTAAACCTCTTTCCTTTGTAAATTACCCAGTCTCGGGTATGTCTTCATAGCAGAGTGAGAATGAACTAACACATTGATATTTACATATTATACACACACACACACGAAAGGCACCTATATATACAATTAATATATACCTTTCGTTATATAGGTACAGTAAGTCCTCACCATAATGTTGTCAATAGGTTCTTGGAAACTGCAATTTTCAAGGAAACAACATACTGTAAGCCATAGATATTTACTCTTGTTTATATCAGTTAGCTTATGGTAAAATTGGTTTTGTTATACAGTATGCTGTTTCCGTGAAAATCATAGTTTCCAAGAGCCTATTGATGCCATTAAGCGAAGACTTACTGTATATATATCGTTAAATATATATGTGTGTGTTTGTATAATGTAAAACAATAGAGCTTCTAGAGGATAACATAGGATAATATCTTCATGACACTGAGGTAGGCAAGTATTTCTTAAACAGAACAAATAAGTATTAACCATAAAGTAAAAGTCTGATCAATTAGACTAAATTAAAATTAAGGATATCTGTTCATCAAAAGACAATAAAAATAAGAGTGAAAAGGCAAGCCCCATGGAGTGGGAAAAGATATATGCAATACATATACTTGACAGAGGACTAGTATTCAGAACACAAAGAACTAAAAATTAGTAAAAAACAAATTGAGACAATTGAATAGACTAATGAACAACTGATTTGAATAAACTTTTCAAAAAATGTTTAAGAACATCCAAATGGCAAATAGCGTATGAAATTTTGATCAATCTCATAAGTCATCAGGGAAATGTAAATCTAAATTAATATGATGAGATACCAAAACAAGCATATTATAATACCTAAAACTTAAATGTATAACAGTAGTAATTGGCGACAGGATGGAGAGCCATAAGATCTTTCACACACTGCCAGTGGACGTGTAAATCTGAACAAAAACTTTGGAAACTTCTTGGCAGTATCTAATAAGTAGAAAATATGCATACCCTATGACCCAAAAATTCTCATCCTAGTTATACAGACAACAAAATGTGGACATGTATTCAGCAAAATAAATGCATACAAATATTTTATTGCAAAATTACTTATAATAGTATCAAACGAGATACAACCTAAATGTCCATCAACAGTAGGGGGGATATATAATTGTGGCGTATTTATAGAGGAGAATACTACACAACACTAAAAATTAATGAACTATAGCTTTTGCAACAACATGGATGAATCTCAAAAACATGTTGAATAAAACAAGCCATGCACAACAAAGTACATACTGGAGTATAAAAGAATATTATTCCACTTATATAAAGTTTAAAAACAAGTGAAACTAGTATAAGAAATCAGATATTAGTTATCTTTGTGGGGTCAATGACCAAGAAACACATAGAGAGATGGTTCTGGCGTGTTAAATTTTTTAATTTTCTGATCCTGATAGTGGTTACACTTAATACAAATGCATTGAGCTGTACAATTAGGATTTTGCATTTTTTCCATATATGCTATACTTCAATTTAGAAAGTTTACTTTAAACAAAACATCTATTGAAAAGAAGACCTGAGTAAATGGAAATATAGCATGTTTCTGACTGGAGAGAGCGAATTATTTTATAGATACCAATCTTTTCAAGATTTTCTATAATGTAATGTACTTCTAATAAAATTTCCAACACAATATTCCTAAAGATTGAGGAAATGTTGCTCATAGGATACAAAATTTCATTTCAACAGTAGGAATGAATTTAAGAGATCTATTATACAACATGGTGACAATAGTCCACGACAATCTATTGTATATTTGAAACTTGCTAGAAGAGTAGATTTCAAGCAATCTCACCAAAAGGATGTGAGGTCATACATATGTTAATTAACTCTATGTAGACATTCCACAATGTATACATATTTCAAAACATCATGTTGTATGCCATAAATATGTACCTTTTTCATTTGTCAATTAAAATAAATTTAAAACTTGTCAAGCTTAACGTTTATAAGAAAATGCTTGTAATTATATTTTGAAAAATGCTATGAGAAGATATTTCATCTAATAATGAACAACAAATACTATAAAACTAAAGAAATGAAGCATTGTAGTACTAGAATATTTGTGTGTCATGATGTGTATGCACAAAATCACTGGTGATAGGTGTTGCCTCCTCAGAGGGGAACTTGTTGACACTTGGGCACAAATGGTAAACAGATTTACTTTTCACTGTAGACAATTTTGTACTGAATTATGACCCTTGTGCATGAATTAGTTATTTTTAAAAACCTGAAAAATGTAAAGTTTGGTACTGAGATAAAAATGGAAAAAGAATAAGTGAAAGTAAATCAAGGGTTCCAGGAACAGATTCATATGTATACAGGAATTTAGTGTAGGATGAAAGAATAATTTATGACCAATGAGGAAATTATGAAGTATTCAATAAGTTGCACTGGACAAATGTATCCTTTTAGAAAATAAAGTTAGGCCTTTATGCACAATGGAATAAAATGCTACTAAATGTGAACAACAAATACTGAATATATTAAAATATTTAGAAGCATATTTTTATGAACTTGGAAAGATGAAGATATTTCTGTACATTAATTTTACACTTCTCTGTAACAAAAAAAATCAATAAAGTGAGAGCTAAGCAACAGACTAGGGTTTAGAAGAAAATATTAACATTCTTGATATATGAGGAGTTAATATGAATCGGTAATTAAAACATCAAAGAAAATACAAAATTGAAAAAAGGATGTGGACAAATAATTACCAAGGGAATATTACAAATGGATAACAAATGTAAAAATATATTCAACCTCAATAGCAATCACAAAAATACACACTAAAACAACAACATTTTAAAACTGTGAGAGGATAACTAATATATTAATTTAAAAGTTAGCTATTTTAGGGTTGTGGAAAAGAACATGATTCATAGGGATTGTAATAAGACAATTTTCGTGTTGTGTATCTTTATTTTTCATTTTATTTTTGAACTATGTGATTGAATTAATTTTCTCTAGATCCCAGCATTCTCCCAAAATCAAATAATCTTCCATCATTCCCTATCTCAGTGAACAGTACCATCATCTACCCAACTGCAGAATCAGAAACTGGCAAGTCATCTTTCACATCTCCCTTTCCAACAGCCCTCATGTCTACTTCATCTAACTTTTTATCAATTTTACCCCCAACACCCTCTCAAAAATGTTTATTTCTCTTCATGTGTTTTACCACAACACTAGTTCAAGCCATCACAAACTCATTCTTGGCCACTGCTAAAGCCTCAATCACACAGTAACTAATCATCTACTTTGTATATGACACTGTGCTAACTGGTTTTCTGGAATCTACTGTTGTCTCCTTCTAATCCATCCTACATACTGTAGCCAAGTTTAGCATTTCATAACCTGATTTGTCAGCAGCTCCACAACCACTTGAAATGCTTCAATGACTTCAAGAGTAATCTTAAAAATAATGAAAATTGTTTTTACTTTTTGTTTGGCAATAATTCAAACTTCCAAACAAATTCCAGAAATAGAACATACTCTTTGTCCATATTCACAATTTCTTAACATTTGTCACATTGTATCTGTATACCTGTAAATACTTCATTGTATGTTTTCTTTTTCTTTTCTTTGTCTTTTTTCTTTTTTTCTTTTTTTTTGAGACAGGGTCTCAATCTGTCACCCAGGCTGAAATGAAGTGGCACAATCATGGCTCATTGCAGCCTTGACCTCCCAGGCTCAAGCAACTCTCTCACCTCTGCCTCCTGAGTGGCTGAGGTTACCGTATGCTCCATCATGCTCAGCTAATATATATATATATATATATATATATATATATATTTTGTAGAGACGGAATCTTGTTATGTTGCCTAGGCTGGTATCAAACTCCTGGACTCAAGCGATCACCTACCTCAGACTGCCAAGTGCTAGGATTATAGGTGTGAGCCACCATGCCTGGCCTGTATTTTTCTAAGGAACAATATCATACTTGTATATAACCCACTTATATACAATTACCAAAATCAATAAATTTATCATTGATACAACACTATCATCTAATCTAGAATCCTTATGTAAGTTTCACCAGTTGTCCCAATAACGCTCTCTATAGTGATTTTTACCAGTCTAGGTAAATGTGTGATCCAATGTAGGATCACACCTTTGGTTATCATATCTCTTTAGTCTCCTTTACTCTGGAACATTTTCCCAATTTTCTTTGTCTTTCATGAAAATGAAATTTTTAAAGAGAAAAGATCAGAATGTCCCTCAATCTGAGTTTGCCTGATGTTTTCTCATGATTAAACTAGGGTTATGGGTTTGGGGAAAGAACGCTATGTGAGTAATTTTGTATCCTTAGTGCATGACATCAGGAGACACATGATTTTTTTTTTTTTTATGTTGTGATGTTATGTTTGATCAATTGGCTAAAGTGGTGACTTTAAACTGCTGTCCTGGTTTCTGCTTATACACTCTTACCTGGAGGAGAGCTGTCCTGATCTGCTTCTCTATTCTTACTCTGTCCCCTTTCCTTGATGTACTTCTTGAATAAAATATGTTTCTTCCCATCTCAGAGCCTATGTGTAGGCCCAGAAAATTCTTCCTCATCTCAATTTGCATGGCAGGCTCCTTTTCATCCTATAGGTCCAGGTTAAATAGTATCATTTTAGAAATCTCATCTCCTTTGCTTTCCACGAACACAGAACTTTGTGAGTTTTCTTCCTACAACTTCTTATAATTCCCAATTATTTATTTATGTAATTAAAATTATAATGTCTGTCTTCCCCTACTAAACTATAAATTCCACAAGAGCAAGATTCTTTTGTTCTGTTTTGTTTACTCTTATATCATCTTCTTTTTAGATAGTACCTGGTGCATCAGCAATCAACAAATATTGGTTGCAGAAATGAGGAGCTAGTATTATCTAATGCCATCCAAGAAAGGTCAGATTCTCTTCCTTAACTCAGAATCTGGCATTTTAAGACACAGCCAAGAGTAAAGGAAACACTTCTGAGTCGCACAGAAACCAAGTTCAAATCCCAGATCAGAATAACTGCATATGACCTTGGACTTTCTCATATGCGAATAGTGGATACCATCACCTACCTCACTGGGTGGGTAGGATTATATTCTTGTAAAACAAACTAGAATAACGCATAGTATGTAAAGGAGGCTGCATAAGTGATAGACAGGGCTAATCTTTCTGGATTAAGAGATATCCAGTCTTCACAAGAAGCACTCTTACAATCATACTGCTTAGTTTGCTATGTATTCACAAGCACAGGTGAATTGATTAACCTGCCAGAGAACTCAAGTCTCTAACAGTCAACACTTCATACTCAATTCTACTCTAGATCCGACCCTGTTGTGGGCATTATGAAATTCTATCTCACTTATAAGAATTCCCTTAATGAAAATCAGTTTCTCCAAACAGGTAGGTATACCTCCACTGTACTTTCTCTGTCACTTCCTTTCTGCATACTTTCTTTGCTGCATTCCTTATTCTAAGTGGTTTAGCATTAGTTGTTTCTATGTGTCTGAGTTTATCTCCCACTAGATTTTGGCAGAATAATAGTAATAGTAAAATAATAACGATAACAGCAAATATGTCTATAACACTTAACTATCACATTTCATCTAAGTTGCCACAAATTTTTAGATACAACAATATTTTTTATGCCACTAGCACATTAAATGTGCTGCCAAATAAACAATGATATGTCATTGATAGTTAAGAGTCATCCTGATTTGGGCAATATTAAAATATGGGAAGAGACTGGGCTTCTTAAAATTGATGAAACATGATCGGTGTTAGGCACTGTTCTAAGCACTTTACATTTATTAAGTTATTTAACCCTCACAATAACCCTATAAGGCAGGTGTGCCATGCTGCCTCTTCATTACTGTTCTCCATGTCCTTTGGCACTACCATAGATGAAGTCATCATTATTATCTCTCATCACCTAATTTTCCCTCCATAGCTACTTTTGACTTCTTTGACAATGAATCCATTGCTTGCTGCCAGAATTAGCTTTGAAACCTGCACATCTGACTATGTCATTCCCTGTTTAAAGTCCTTTAATGACTCCTCTATGACCTTGGAATAAGGCTCAAACACTGCATTATACTCTGTATCTGTATTTTCACATCTCATTCTGTACACTCCAGCCATACTGACCTTCTCTTACTTCCTAGAATGCAGCATGAATTTTACCATTATCAGAGCCTTCATGCAAACTTTCCCTCTTCCTAGAATATTTTCTTACCCATCTCTATCCCTATCACTACTGAAATGGCAAACAGCTATGGATCTTTACATTATAAGCTTGAACATTACTTCATTAAAGAAAATTTACCTGTCATGTTCCCCACTAACCTAGGTTTGCTTTTTAATTTCTTTATAACACTTGCCGCTACTTCTCCATAGCATTCAGCTCACCAGAAAATTACTTTTTCAAAGTGTGCCTTCCCTTTTAGATTGTGAACTCCAAAAAAGCAGGGCCAGGTCTATCTGAGTCACCATTATATCCTTACCTTCTAGCACAGTCAGCTGATATATTTCACATACTCAATAAATAGATGCTAAAATGAAAGCTAAAACTTTCTGTTTCTCACCAAGAAAACAACAAATGCCCAAGGAAGGTTCATGAAGTAGAACTTGAATTTATCTGAGTTCTGCAGAGATCACTAACGCAAGAGCTCTAATAAGCAAACACTGAATTTGTCAGCTCTGGCCACAACATCTACAGCCAAATCCTGGCTGGGGCTTCAGCACACCAAAACATCTGGAGTGCTGTCACCCATCCATATGTATTGCTTATATTACCCTAAACATCTTTTTATAAGAATACAGGTAATAGCTAAAAGTATTCTTGTACTTGCCCCTGTAATGTACTTGGCAAAGCAATGACACCACTTAGAGATTCACGGACCTACCAATTAGAAACAATAATTTAAGAATTAAATCACCAAGGAAGGAGAGACACCCTGTCTCATTTGTATAATCTCCGCAGGCTGCTGGCCCGATATACAACTGGCCCCATCCTAACGGTGCACTGACTCATAGTCCCTTCTAACTCAGCACCCAAATTCCAAAACATGCACCCTGCAGACAGTGATTCAGAGCCCTGGCTGCTATGCGGTGGTGTCCCTCCTCTCATCCAAAGAGATACTCTCAATAGTAGTCCCTGAGGCTGCAGTCAGACAGATGAAGCTGTACACTAAAGAGTAACTGCAGATTTGTAGTTTGTCCCCAGGGTACAGGAGCTATAAACAGGAATGTGCAATGTGCATAGTTCAGGCAACCTGCCTTTATCTAAAAGTGGAGAATCTGCAGACTAGACACAAAAACAGAGGAGGGTTGCATTAATATATACCAATTTCAGCCTCCAGCCCCCACTGAGCCTATAACCAGGAGCACTGTTGCAGCATGGATACTGCCCAGGATCCCCAAATGCTTCTGGAAACTGTCATTTATAGATTCCTAAACAGGCACTCAGAAAGCAGGAGGAAATCACACCACAAGTAAAGATGACAGTGAGTTCTAAAATTGAGTATTTACTTATTTCTTCTTGGGTGTTAATGCAGCTGGAATGCCACTTGTACAATGAGATACATTTTTTGCAAACACTTGGCAAGCATACACCCACTACCCAAGAGCAAGGGAGGTTTTTTTTCCCAAGCTAGTCCCAGCTGAAAACTGAGAAAGATGAATTGAAAGCAAGCCAGAAATTGAAGAAAAACAATAGACCACTGAAAATGAAGAATACACTTAATGGGTCACCAACGTGGAAAGCAAAGAAAGAAAATGGAGTGATTGATTATGGGATCCCAGCACAAAAACACAGCCAAGCCCTTGTGTCACTGGAATAAAGCAGAAGATTGGAGATTAAATAAGAAAGAATTGAATTTAAAAAGAGGCAAAGAGAATATCTGAGTCCACATAGGTGAGTGAGACAGGTCAGGAAAACTGGTAGGAAATAAATGTAAAGAGAAATGCAGGGAAAAGTACAAGTTCAGTCAGACTTCCTAATGTTTGCTAAATATTCCATCCACTACTTCTATTAATCTACCTCCAATATACCTCTCAAACCCATTGTCTCCTCTCTCTCTCTCTCCCTTTCTCCCTGCCTCTCTCTCTCTCCAGATTATCACTTTAGCCAAAGCAGCATCACTGGCTGCACATTCACTTTAGCTGCCCTTCTGCAGCATTAATCTATTCTTCACACAGCAACCAGAGGGGACCATAAAAATGCAAATCAGATTGCTTTACTCCCTTGCTTAAAACTATTCAAAGGCTCCCTACTGCTCTTGGGAAAAAGACTAAACTCTTGAATTTGACCTACAAGGTCCTTTAAGATTTAGCCAAATCCTATCTCTCCAGCCTCAACTCACACTACTCACTGACAGTGCCACATCAGCCCCCTTCCACTACTTCCAATGCAATGGCATCATGCCTTCCCACCTTAGAGATGACTTCAAACAATGGCAAAACCTCCACTAGCCCCATTCACCCCTCCTGAAACAATCAGAACCATTGTCTTCAACCTAAAAATGTTTTGTCATCTTAATTTTCCTATTTCCATTTAAAGTTCAAACATCAATCTGGCAATCATGACTTCTTCACACTCCTGTCCTCTCTTCCTCCTGTCTGTCACAATAAGACTCTCCTGCTGAGGTAACCATTGCCACTCACCTGACCTACAAAAATTCCTTTGACACTAATAGGGGCCCTAGTTTTAGGCAAGTCCAATGTTCCTGATCCCAGAGTCAAAAACACCTGTCTGCTTAACCTAACCTGAGTGGATCCATTATCTCTGTTGCTTCACAACATAGACTGATACTCAGATATGTGAATGTTGCAATCTATGATTACAAATTAAATATAGAAAACTAATCAAAGAGAATTCTTCATAACTAAGTCCCCAAATGGTGAGTAGCCATTATTTGAAGGAGAATTTATTATCCATCTAAAAATCCTGAAGGATTATCATGTCAAGCTAGTAATTCAAGTTCACACAGGAAAAAAATCCCCCTCTCTCAGCTTCAAATGTAGAATGTAGTGATGACAACTAAATCATGAAACATACATTAAAAAATAAAAACATAACCACAATTGTTAAAGAAAAGATAAAATATGTCCATGCAGCTGAAACAGAAAAATAAACTTAGCAATAGGCTGGAGATGGGGTTTGGAGAGGATAAAACCACTTATTCACTGGGAAACAGGAAGAGGCAGCCAGAAGTTCAACTACTGTGGGGTAACATAAACCAATAATATTGAATATATGGTAGGGTAGCAAAGCTAGATCACTGCAGGAAACCAGAAGATGAGGCAGGGACTGCTAGGCAGAATGACCCTAAAAATGCTATGACCAGCACAGGAAGCTGAGACTGGCAAATGGGGTGTTGTCCAGGTAGGCAGTAGAGATAGTTATACAACTAAGACTTGCATCATGCCAAGCACTGCCTCAAAAACTCAACCTTTGAAAAGCCCCAAACTGACAACATAAAAAGTGGTTCTGAATTAGGGTCTGATCACAGTATTGCATCTATGAAAAAAGAACAAGTTGCCATAAAAAAGGGAAATTCAAAGGATAGATATTTTTAAATCATTACAATGTAAAAGCATATCACAGGAAATGCAAAACTCTATAGAAGTGTAGGGAGATAAAGTTGAAGATATCTTCCAAAATACAGAGCATTTAGACAATGAGATGGACGACAGAAAATGTAAGAAAATAATAAAATCAGCCTAGTAGGGCCAATATTAAAATAGTAGGAGGGAAAGGGATAGAGGCAGAGATAGGGACAAAGAGCTAGTGTGAGAGTAAGTAAATGAGAGGGAAAGAAAGAATAGCAATGAAATAATTTTCTTTTAAATCCCATAGGCTTTTTTTTGAAAGTCAACTGAATATCAGCACAATGGATGAAAATAGATCCACAAGAACCTATAACAGTGTTAGAACACAACAGATGAAAAGAATATCCTACATGTTTCAAGAGAAAGAAAGATGAAATTGAGCACAGATGTTCAAGAATAATTTCAGACTTCCTAGCAGATACTCTGGAAGCGAGAAGGTAGTGGAGCAATGTTTTCAACTCAAGAGAAACAGAAAGGAAATCTAAGGATAGTGATAGAGATTCCAGGATGATACCTATGAACAAAACAGAGAGAGATGCCGGTCCAAATTGTAATAGGGGAAAAGAGTAAAGAAACAATTTCAATAAGAAGATAAAACTAATAAAATATCTTTTGTGTCTGCATTTACTGAGAAGACATGTCAACACTGGAAGGGAGCTTGAGCTTGAAGTAGTGGTAAGTACATAAATGATAAGCACATTTTAAAAAGACAATTATTCCAATGAAAGCAAAACTAAACTTTGCACAGAAAATGAAAAGTAATACTATCATATATGGTAGACAGAATAATGGCCTTCCAAAGATGAGACTGTCCTAATCCCCAGAACCTGTAAGCATGTTGTGCTACTGGACAAAAAGTGATTAAATAGCAGATGGAATGAAGGATGCTAATCAATTAACCTCATAATAGATTACTTTGGATTATCTGAGTAAACACAATGTAATCACAAGGGTCCTTAAAAGTGGAAGTGGGAGGCAGAAGAGTCAGAAGTAGGAGGCAGAAAAGTCAATGTCAGAGTGATATGATGTGAAAACGACTTGCCTGGTCATTGCTGACTTTGAAGATGGAGGAAGGGACGAGGAGCAAAGGAATACAGGAAGTCTCTAGAAGCTGGAAAAGTCAAGAAAACAAATTTTCCTCAGAGCTTCCAAAAAGGAACACAGTCCTGCCAACGTCTTGATCTTAGCCCTGGAAAACCTGCAAAACTTTAAAAAACTAAATTTATGTTGTTTTCAGTCACTAAATTTGTGGTAATTTGTTACAGCATCTACGGAAAACTAATACAACATGTTATCTGGCTCAGCTATAAGTGGCATTGATATGGTCATAATAACATAAACAAAAAATTAAATCAATGTTATATTGAAATTAAAAGAGTATGGGGATGGGAGAAGAAACTTATATATGTTGTACAAGTAGGACAGATTTCAAAGAATCTGAACACTTATCTTCCAGAGTAGGAAATTAATAAATTTGCACAAACATTTAAAATTAAGATGGATCAGTATGTACATGTTATTTAGAAATATGGTATAAATACCAAAAGAATAATCTGAAATGGTTGAACATGGTTGCTTCTAGGAAGCTGGGCAGGGATCTGCTGTTGTTTTTAACAAATCTTGGATAAATACTTGATTTTAAATTAAGACCTCATATACTTTTAACAAAAAGCAAACTTAAAAACATCATAAGCTTTTAACAAAAAACAAAACTTGCTTAAAATCATAAAAGAATATTATGAAGAACTTTAACCATTACGTTCAAAAACTGAAGAAACTGACAATTCCCTAGGAAAACAAATAGCAAATAGCAAACAAAAAACAAAACTAATGGATTAGAACAGAAATTGAACCAGGAGGTTAAACATCAAATCTCCCTACTAACACTTTGCATGCAATCAAAAAAGAATGGGATCACATCAGGATCCAAAATCAGTTTTCTTAAACTATTAAAAAATAGTTCTTATCTTCTGCAAACAGTTCCAGAAACTGGAAAAAGATGAAAGCTATAAAAACTATCTTTTAGCTTAATGCACTATTCTTATCAAAATTGAACAGTATTGGTAATATCAACCTAACAACCTAGATGCAGTTTTTTTAAAGGTAAAACAAATAAATCTAGCCACATATGATCTGTAATCAAGCAGATTTTTCTCTGAAATGAAAGGACAGCTTAATATTGAATAACCTATCAGTGCAATTCACAGTTCCAAAAAAGATGGAGAGAAAAGGAGTTGAATTACCACTAGTAATTTTAAAAAAATAGATTAACATATTATAAAAAAAAAAGAAGTATAAGAGCATCTCAATAGATGAAGAAAACAATCATGCAATGAAATTTTCCTCTCATTCACGGTAAAAATTTTAGCAAATTAGAAATACAATGAAATATTTTATTTGATGAATAATATCTACAAAAAACCTAGAGGAAATGCCATACACAATGGAGACACATTACAAACAATCTCACTCAAGTCAGAAACAAGACAAAGACTGCCCCATCCCTATCAGTAATCAATGTTTTATTGTGTATTTTAGCCAAAATAACAAGAAAAGAAATAATACCTCAACATAAGAATCTTAAAAGGAAGGCAAAATTGTTTTCATTTGTAGGAGAAGTGAAAAAAATTCAAAAGAATCAACAAATTATAAGAATGAATAAGAATTTTCAAGAATACTAGATACAAGATCAACTTACAGATATCAATTTGAAAATATAATAGAAAAAATCCTAATTTAAATGGCCACAAAACAAAAATATAATCATCAAAAACTATGTAACGTAGCTTAAAAAGTGCAGATGGGGTAGTTATAGCATTAAATCTTATATTAGATAAGAAAAACTCAATGGTTTAAGATTCCACTTTAAGATACATGAAAATGAAAAGCAAATTAAATTCAAAGCAAACAAAAGGAAGGAAATAATAAAAATAAGAGCAGAATTCAATGAAATAGAATGAAGACCAAAAAAATCAATGAAACTAAGAGCTGGTTCTTTGAAAAGATCAATAAAAGTAGTAAACTTTTACACAGATAATGAGAAAAAAAGATAAAACAAAAATTAGCATTATTGGAAATGAAGACAAGTGGGTCACTATTGATCTTACAAAAATTAAAAGGATAATAAGAAAATATCAACAAATTTATGGAAATGAATTTAATAATGTAGATGAAATAGGCAGAATATTTGCAAGACATAATATCAGCTCTCACTTGAGAAGAAATAGATAATCTGTATAGCTTTTTATCTATTAAATATATTAAATGTATAGTTAAATTCACAGTTAAAAACCTTGGCTTAACTGGTGAATTACACCAAGTGTGCTCGTCAATACTGAATGTCAACTTGATTGTATTGAAAGACGCAAAGTATTGATCCTGGGTGTATCTGTGAGGGTGTTGCCAAAAGAGATTAACATTTGAGTCAGTGGGCTGGGGAAGGCAGACCCACCTTTAATCTAGTGGGCACAATCTAATCAGCTGCCAGTGAATATAAAGCAGGCAGAAAAACAAATATTAAGAGGCGAGACTAGCCTAGCCTCCCAGCCTACATCTTTCTCCCATGCTGGATGCTTCCTGCCCTCAAACATAGGACTCCAAGTTCTTCAGTTTTGAGACTCGGACTGACTCTCCTTGTCCCTCAAGCTTGCAGACAGCCTATTGTGGGACCTTGTAATCATGTAAATTAATACTTAATAAACTCCCCTCCCCGACTAATACACCAAGTACTTAAGGAAAAAAGAATACTAATTCTACACAAGCTGTTTCATAAAACAGGGGGAAAAAAAGCTTCCCAACTCATTTTATGAGACTAGAGTGACTCTTCCAAAACCAAATAAATGCATTACAAGAAAAGAAAATTAAAGACCAGCATATCTAATGAATGCAGACACGAGAAAAAAACTTTAAATAAAAATTAACCCAGATATATATATAACAAGAATAATACATCATGACCAAATAGAATTGTTCTATGGGAAATGGTAGAATGGTTCAAGACTTAAAAGTCAATTACTATAACTCACCATATCAATAGACTTAGAAAGATCATTTCAATAGATACATAAAAAGCATTTACAAAAATTCAAGATCATGAGCATACATTCATGATAAAAATCCCTCACCAAACTATGGATAGAAGGGAACACCCTCAAGCCTATATATAAATGGTATGTGATAAAAATCCAAAGTTGGCACCACAGTTAATGATGAAAGACTGAATATTTCCTGCAATAAAATGAAGATCAAGGCAATGAGATCTGCTGTAACCACCTCCATTCAACATTCTACTAGAGGTCCTATCCAGTTCAAATACAGTAAATATAAAATGAAATAATATAAATACAGCAAGAAAAAAAGATATGATTTGGAAAATAGGAATTAAAACTGTGTTTACTACCAGACAGCATAATCATCTGCACAGAAATTAGTTCAGCCATTGTGGAAGACAGAGTGGAAATTCCTCAAGGATCTAGAACTAGAAATACCATTTGACCCAGCAATCCCATTACTGTGTATATACCCAAAGGATTATAAATCACTCTACCATAAAGGTACCTGCACACATATGTTTATTGAGGCACTGTTCACAATAGCAAATGCCCATCAATGATAGACTGGATAAAGAAAACGTGGCACAGATACACCATGGAATACTATGCAGCCATAACAAAGGATGAGTTCATGTCCTTTGCAGGGACATGAATGAAGCTGGAAACCATCATTCTCATCAAACTAACACAAGAACAGAAAACCAAACATTGCATGTTCTCACTCATAAGGGGGAGCTTATGAGAACACATGGACTTAGGGTGGGGAACATCACACACTGGGGCCTGTCGGGGGTGGGGGGCTAGGGGAGGGATAGCATTAGGAGAAATACCCAAATTAGATGACGGGCTGATGGATGCAACAAACTTCATGGCACACGTATGCCTATGTAACAAACCTGCACATTCAGCACATGTACCCCAGAACTTAAGGTATAATAATAATAATAATAAAATACAGAAAATACCAAGAATCTAAAAACAAACAAAACAGCTACTAGAACTAGTAATTAAGTTTTATAAGGTCATAAGATACAATATCAATAGACAAAAATTAGTTGTATTTCCATATACTAATAATAAATATCAGAAGTTAAAATTTATAAAAATACCATTTATAATAGCATCAAAAAGCATGTATTACTTAAGATAAATTTCACAAAATATATGCAGGACCTATACACTGAAATATACAAAACATTGTTAAGACAATTTAAAGAAGAAATAAACAATAAAACGTTATACCATCTTAATATATCAGGAGACTCAAGATAGTTAAGATGTCATTTCTTCCCAAATTGACCTAAAGATTTAACTCAATCCCAATAAATCTATCAGTAGCATTTTCAGAGGAGAAAGTGAAACACTGATTCATCAATTTATCTAGAAATACAAAGGACCTAGGGTAGCCAAGAACATTTTTTAACTTTTTTTCAAAAATAATCTTTAAATCAAGAACAAAATTAAAGGATCTACAATGCTTTACTTCAAGATTTACTAAAATGCTCTTGTAGTGTCTCAATTCAACAATATTAACATTTTGGGGCAGAGCAATACTTTATTGTTTGAGTAGCTGCCTGGCCTCTACCCACAATATGCCAGGAGCATGTCCCTCCAGTTGTGGTAACCAAAAATGTCTCCAGACATTGCCAAATGTCTCTGGGGGGAATATTGCCCCAGTTGGGAACCACTGAACTATAATAATTGATGCAGCATGTTAGTTTCAAGGTTACACAAATAGATCAAATAAACAGAATAGAGTCCAGAAGTAGATCCATCCATACACAGTCAGTTGATTTTGGACAAGGGTGCCAAGATAATTCAATGGGCAAAAGATACTCTTGTCAACAAATGGGGCTGGAAAAATTGGACATACATATGGAAAAATATATTATATATGCCTGGAACATTACCTTGCTCCAAACACAAAAGTCATCTAAACATGCACCAAAGACATAAATCAAAGAACAGAAACTACAAAACTCTAGAACAAAACAAGAGAGAATTATTTTGAACTTAATTAAGGCGAAGACTTCTTAGAATACAAAAGGTACAAGTTATAATAGAAAACCCATTAAGAAAATGAAAAGCCACAGAAGGGCAGAAAATATTTTCAAAACACATATCTTTTAAAGAATTTCTATTATATTTAATATTATATATTGTATTATAGAATGAACCAATAATAAGAACACAAATATCCCAATTTTAAAATGGGCAAACGATTTGAATGGACATTTCTCCAAATGAGATACACAGATGGCTAATAAGCACATGAGATAATGTTCAGTATCATTAGTCATAGGAAAATGCAAATTAAACCACAATGAGCTACCACTACACACTCACTGGAAAGACTGACAAGGCAGGATACAAGGCTAATCTTCAAAAGTCAATAGCAGTCCTATATACCAGCAATGAACAACTGGAATTTGAAATTTAAAATGCACTATTTATGTTACCACCAAAATATGAAATGCTTAGATATAAATCTAACAAAATATGTATATGATATCTTTAAGGAGACTATAAAGCTCTGATAAGAGAAATCAAAGAAGATCTAAATACATGGAGAAATATTCCATGGTCATGAATAGGAAGACTCAGTATTGTTGGATAGGAAGATTAATTATTGGTAAGGTCAGTTCTTCTCAACTGATATATACATTCGATGCAATCCCAACCAAAATCCCAATTATTTATTTTCTAGATATCAATAAACAGATTCTGAAGTTTATATAGGAAGACAAAAGACCCAGAATAGTAAACACTATACTAAAGAACAGGAATAAAGTTAGAAGACTGACACTATCTGATAGGAAACAACGCAGTGTGGTGTTGGTAAAAGAATAGATGAATATGTCAGTGGAACAGAATAGAGACCCCAGAAATAGACAGACCCACACAAATATAGTCAACTGATCTTTGATAAAGAAGC
Organism: Trachypithecus francoisi; assembly: GCF_009764315.1. Taxonomy (NCBI): domain Eukaryota; kingdom Metazoa; phylum Chordata; class Mammalia; order Primates; family Cercopithecidae; genus Trachypithecus; species Trachypithecus francoisi. Next base: position 29,078,618 of record NW_022681471.1, read on the forward strand.
AAAGGTAATACAAGGGATAAATGATAATTTTTTCAACAAATGGTGCTGGAATAAATGGCCATCCACTTGCAGAAAAAAGATGAATCTTGACAAAGACCTTACATTCTTGAGAAAAATTAGCTCAATCTTGACAAAGACCTTACATTCTTGAGAAAAATTAGCTCAACATGGGTCATAGCCAGTAAAATACAAAACCAAAAAACTCCTAGACGATAACATAGGAGAAAAAAGAATGATCCATGAAAGTAAAACCTAATAAATTGACCTTCATTAAAATTTAAGATCTTTGCTCTGTGAAACGCACTGTTAATAGTATGAAAATACATGCCATAGACTAGGAGAAAATATTTGCAAAACATATATCTGGTACAGAACTTATATTGAAAATATATACAGGACTCTTAAACTGAACAATAAGAAAACAGTCCAGTTAGCAAAAGAACGGAAGAGACAGCTCAGCAAAAAAGATAAGATTACAAATAAGCATGTAAAAAGATGCTCAACTCTTACATTGCTAGGGAATTGAACACCAAAACAACAATGAAGTATCACTACACACCTATTAGAATGTCCAAAATCCAAAATGTAGACAACACCAAATGCTAGTAAACATGTGGAGCAACAGGAATGCTCATTTATTGCTGATGGCAGTACAAAATGATATAGCCACTTTGGAAGACAGTCAGGCAGTTTCTTACAAAGCTAAACATAGTTTTACCATATGATCCAGCAATTGCACTCCTTGGTATTTACCTAAATGAGTTGAAAACTTATATCCACATAAAAACCTGCTCACAAACACTTATAGCAGCTTTATTCATAATTGCCAAAACTTGGAAGTAACCAAGATGTCCTTCAGTAGGTGAATGGATAAACAAACTGTGGTACAGTCTATGTGTTTATCCACACAATTGAATATTATTCAGCAATAAAAAGAAATAAGTTATCAAACCATGATAATACATGGAAAATCTGAAGCACATATTGCTAAGTGAAAGAACCCAGTCTTAAAAGCGACATACTGTAAGATTTCAACTATATGACATTTTGGAAAAAGCAAAACTATAGAGAGAGTGAAAAGATCAGTGGTTGCTAGAGGTTCAGGCTGGAGGGAGGGATGAACAGGTATATAACAGGAGATTTTTAGGGCAGAGAAACTATTCTATATTATACAATAATGGTGGATATATGTTACACATTGTCAAAATTCATAGAACTGTAGAACACAAAGAGTGTACACAAAGATTGTACACAAATGCAAGCTATAGACATGAGTTAATAATAATATATCAATATCAGTTTATCAGTTGTAACAAATGTACCACATTAAAGACATTAACAATAAGGGAAACTGGGGTAGGGGGATGGGGTAACTCAGTTTAATTTTTTTGTAAATCCAAAACTGTTATAAAATAAAGTTTATTATTAATTATTATTATTATATTATTATTTGAGATGACGTCTCACTCTGTCACCCAGGCTGGAGTGCAGTGGCGCCATCTCGGCTCACTGGAAACTTCACCTCCCAGTTTCAAGTGATTTGATTCTCCTGTCTCAGCCTCCAGAGTAGCTGAGACTACAGACACCCACCACCACCCCAGGCTAATTTCTGTATTTTTAGTAGAGACGGGGTTTCCCCATGTTAGCCAGGCTGGTCTCGAACTACTGACCTCAAGTGATTCGCCCACCATGGCCTCCAAAGCACTGGGATTACAGGCGTGAGCCACCGCGCCCGGCCTAATTTTTTAAAGACTGAAAATACCAAGTGGTGGTGGGGATAATGAGCAGCTGAGACTCTTACACACTGCTGGTGGGAATGCAAAATTATATAGCCACTTTGGAGAACAGCTTGACAATTTCTTATAAAGTTAGACATTTACTTTACATATAACCCCAGAAGTTCCCTTCTAGGTATTTACCTCGCATAAATAAAAATATATGTGAAGAAAAAACCTGTACAAGAACATTTATTACAGCATTGTGACAGCATTATTTATCATGGCTAAACAATGGGGAAAAAACAAATGTCCCGAAACTGTTGAATGAATAAATTTCTCGGCAATAATAAAGAATAAACAATAATGAAAATATGCAACAACATGGATGAATCCTAAAAGTAAGTGCTAATTAGAAGAAGCCGGACACAAAAGACTACATACCAAATGTTTCCATTGATGTGATAGCATAAAAGAAACAACACTTTGAGGACAGTAAACCTAAGACCTAAAACCATAAAATTCCTAGAAGAAAACCTAGGCAATACCATTCAGAACATAGGCATGAGCAAAGACTTCATGTCTAAAACACCAAAAGCAATGGTATCAAAAGCCAAAATTGACAAAGGGGATCTAATTAAACTAAAGAGGTTCTGCACAGCAAAAGAGACTGTCATCAGAGTGAACAGGCAACCTATAGAATGGGAGAAAATTTTTGCAATCTATCCAACTGACAAAGGGCTAATATCCAGAATCTACAAAGAACTTAAACAAATTTACAAGGTAAAAACAAACAACCCCATCAAAAAGTGGGCAAAGGATATGAACAGGCACTTCTCAAAAGAAAACATTTATGCACCCAACAAACATGAAAGAAAGCTCATCATCGCTGCTCATTAGAGAAATGCAAATCAAAATCACAGTGAGATACCATCTCATGCCAGTTAGAATGGCAATCATTAAAAAGTCAGGAAACAACGGATGCTGGAGAGGATGTGGAGACACAGGAACACTTTTACAATGTTGGTGGGAGTGTAAATTAGTTCAACCATTGTGGAAGACAGTGTGGCAATTCCTCAAGGATCTAGAACTAGAAATACCATTTGACCCAGCAATCCCATTACTGGGTATATACCCAAAGGATTATAAATCATGCTACTATAAAGACACATGTACCTGTATGTTTATTGTGGCACTGTTCACAAATACTTAAAACCAACCCAAATGTCCATCAGTGATAGACTGGATAAAGAAAATGTGGCATATATATACCACAGAATACTACGCAGCCATAAAAAAGGATGAGTTCATGTCCTTTGTAGGGACATGGATGAAGCTGGAAACCATCATTCTCAGCAAACCAACACAACAACAGAAAACCAAACACTGCATGTTCTCACTCATTAGTGGGAGTTGAACAATGAGAACACTTGGACACAGGGAGGAGAACGTCACACACTGGGGCCTGTCAGGGGGTGGAGGGCTAGGGGAGGGATAGCATTTGGAGAAATATCTAATGTAGGTGACAGGTTGATGGGTGCAGCAAACCACCATGGCACATGTATATCTATATAACAAAACTGCACGTTCTGCACATGTACTTCAGACTTATAGTATAATTTTTAAAAAGAAAAGAAAAGAAAAAGAAAACAGATAGATGGTTTCCTGGAATTGTAGGTAGAAGAAAAGAATTGACTGCAAAGGGGCCCAAAAGAATCTGTTATAGTAAGGGAAATTTTCTCTATCCTTATTGTGGTGGCACTGGTGGTAGTGGTTACACAATCATATACATGTGTCAGAACTTAAACTGTACACTTACAAATGGTAAGTTTTATGCTAATTATACATTAATAAATCTGACTAAAAAATAAAGTTGACTGGGACGAAATCTAATATGTAAGAAAATTATCAATAAATTTACCAACCTTCATCAAAGGTTGCAAAAAGTCCTGAATAAATGCCAAGATATAACATATTCATAAATAGGAAATCTCTGTCAAAAGGATGTCAATTCTTCTTCAAATCATTCTACAGATTCAATATAATTTCAAGAAAAAAAAACATTACTTTCTTGTAGTTTGATAATTTCATTTTAAAATTAAGGTAAGTGAGGAAAGGACCAAAAATAAGATGATCCAGAAAAAAAAAAAGAAAAGTGGTGTGAGTGTGGATGAAGGCAGTGAACATTAACTTGACTTTACAAATATACAAATATCAAATTCATTATAAAGCATTTGTAAGTAAAACAACACAAGTGTAGACAAATAGATTAATGAAACACAATAGAGAGCCTAGAAATAGACTCAAACATGTATAAAAATTAGGCAATGTGGTGGAGTTTGCGTTCTAAACTAGTTGTGTATAAACGACATTTAAAACAATAGTATTTTACATGGAAAAAAACTGCTTAATATTTTACATTACATACAAGAATAAAATCCAGATGGATTAAAGAACTAAATGTAAAGAAAATTTCTTGAACTCTTCAACAAAATTTTGGAGAACATTTTTTATGATCACATTATCAGTAATATCTCTTAAAGCATGACACAAAAAGCACAATTCATGGAGGAAAAGATTGATAAATCTGACATGAAAATTTAAAACTTCTGTAATGATAAAGGACCCCATAAACAAAATAGAAAGTGAAGTAACATTATAGAAGCAGATATATGATATGTATATCTCAAAAATACTTAGTATCCAGAATATATAAATAAGTCTTACAAATCAGTAAGAAGAAGCAACTGAACAGAAAATTAAGCAAATGTGAGTGGCCCTGAGTGTCATGTTTGGAGGGATGTGGAAAGGAATGAAACAGGGGCTAGACACAAAGAAAGTTAAAGGTTATATATAATGTTTTATTTCTTTTATTAAAACATATCAAAAACCAAAACGACAAAATGCTAACCATTGTTCACTCTAGTAGTATGTATGTGGTTACTTGTTCATTGTTTTGAAAGACTCTCTGAGTTTCCCTTAAATTTCCAAAATAAAAAAGGAAAAAAAAAAAAGAAAATAACTTGTAAACTATAAATTTATAATAATAAACTTGAGCAAAGTAAAAAAAAAGAAGTTAAAATTATAAATACTAATTTTCTGCATAATCGATTAACAGAAATAATGGTAGAAAGATCCCCTTCACAAAATTACGAGCATAAAATAAATGTTACTGCTATCCATTCTATACAGATAAATCTAGGCTTAGAGAGGCTACACAGCTAGTAAGTAGAAGAGCTGAGGTAATAAAAATTATTTTAAAGCTACAACAATATTTAAACTTTGTAACTAGGACAAGAAGAGACAGACTAAAAGAAATGAAGAATAGATAAATTCCAAACAGTATCTACTACATATATTACAATTTGTATATATTACAGAACTGTGGGAATGAATGAATTATTCAGTGTTTGGTGCTATGAAACAATTGGCAGGGAAAACAATTTAGAAAATTACCTCACACCACACAGCAAAATAAATTTCAGAGGGATTAAACATAAGCAATAAAAACTAAAACAAAATTCATTTAAGCACTTATCCAATTTTGAATGAGAAGAAATTCTTAAACATGAATTCATCAGAAGAAATTACAAATGAAAAGATAAATAAAATTACATAAAATTAAGATTAGTGTGCATAAAAGTCTATTTAAAATGTAAACTTTTAAATTTAAACGTTTAAAATGTAAGTGGGAGAATTTTTCCCTACATTTGACAGAAAAAGGTCTAATGGGTCAACTAAATACACATTGCCCATAAAAATTGTAAAAAATGTAAGTTCTTAATGGAACATGTACAAAGATCAAAAATAGATGTTCATAGAAATGAAACAAAATTGATCAAAAAAGTATTCAATCTCATTATAATAAAAGAAACACATATTAAAACGGTAAGGTACCATTTTACCCCCATCAGATTGGTAAATATTTTAAAAGAATGACAATAGCCAGCACTGTCATAGGTGTATGAGCAGTAATCAACAATCTTATATAGTGGAACACCTTCACATATATATCAAGAGCCTTTAAAAAGTTAGTATCTTCAGACCCAGTAATGCCTTTCATAAAAACTCATCTTAATAATTCATTCAACAAACATTTACTAAGTATCCACAGTATGTCAGACCTTATTGTAGGTTCTAAGGGATATAAGGGTGAAGAAAATGGAGAAAAAAATCCCCATGCTTGAGGGACTTACACCCTAAAACAGGAATCCAGACAATAGATGTAATGTATCTAGTCTCTTAGGTGATGACACAAGCCAAAGGTTTAAAAAAGTAAAGCAAGAAAGGGGAAGAGTAAGTGTTGGAAAAGATGGGTTTGCATTTTTATGTGAGATCGTTTAGAATTCAAATGTGACATTTGAATAAAGATCTAAAAAGGTGAGGTTCAAAGAAGCAAAAATAATTTAAATGATCAATATGTGATCTGTCATACAATTATAGTAGAAATTGAAAACTGAAAAGTATGCAGCTATTAAAAATTGTTTGAAGGCTGCTAAACGATGTGGAGAAATGCTCACAATATAATACCAATGAAAAAGTCAGATCAAAAGACTGGATTAAGAAAATGTGGCACATATACACCATGGAATACTATGCAGCCATAAAAAAGGATGAGTTCCTGTCCTTTGTAGGGACATGGATGAAGCTGGAAACCATCATTCTCAGCAAACTATTGCAAGGACAATAAAACCAAACACCTCATGTTCTCACTCATAGGTGGGAATTGAACAATGAGAACACTTGGACACAGGAAGGGGAACATCACAGATTCCTTTTCATATTATTTCTGTATATATCCTATCAGTGTATCTCTCTGGAGAACCCTGATTACAACAATGACATTATAGAATAATCATGTAATATAGAATGAGGCAAACTTGAGTTTGACCTTGAACCTTGCCTCATTTTAGCTGCACCATAAGTTATGTATCTTCCGGGAGTCTTGGTTTCTTCATGTATAACATGAGTAAAATAATATTTACTTGATTGGGTTGCACCAAGAAACAAACAGGATAATATGTGCCAAGCACCTGGCACATCATAAAGTGCTCAACAAATGCACAGTAGGTGCTGTCAGTGCCTCCCGTCAACTAGATCTCTTCACCCCTACCATTTCAGTGCACTCCAACCCAACTCCCAACCACCAGCATATGCATTTCCTTGCCTTTCTCCTCCTGCTGCAGCCTGCTTTCCCACCAAGAAGGCAGGCTGAAATGCCAGGGAACAAATGCTCCCTGGGAGCAGCCCTTGGCAACTAACTATAAGGGCCAGTATGTAAAGACCCTGCTCCCTCGACGCCTGAGTGGGATGGCTTTGAGCTGTATGGTTTATACTGTTCCCAGAGGTTCTCCACTGGGACTAAGCACCAGTCCTCCACACTGATGGCTGGCTTGTGAAATGCCCTTTCTTGGCTGTGTTGCTTCTCTGTCACTCTTCTTCATGCTTCTCCCCATGATCCCTCTTTACCTCCTAAACTACAGTAGTCCTCCTTATGGAGATATGTTCTGAGAACCCCAGTGGATGCCTGAAACTGCAAATAGTACCAAACCCTATATATACTGTATTTTTTCCTATACAGACATATCTATAATTAGGCACAATAAGAGATTAACAACAATTACTTCTAATAAAATAAAACAATTATAACAATAAAAAAAGAAAAAGTCAGATCAAAAATAGTACATATAAGATGTGATTCCAATTATATAACACAGAAACACATCTGAAAGGAAATACAGCAAGCTATCTCTGGACTAGGATTTAGAGGTGATTTTTTTTTTTAAAAAGTCTCCTCATTTTCAAAATTTTCTGTAATGAGGTTGTTTTACTTTTATAATCAGAAAAAAATTTAATGGTAGATATTACAATCTTAAGGTATATTAGAAAATATACACATTTTTTAAATGGAAGTGCTAGCCATTCATGCTTAAAGTACTGGGTCCCATTTTGGATATCACACATTAAGAGGGATACTGAAGATGGAAGTGTCTACTGTAGAAATTTCTCAAAATATGTATCACATAAACTCAAGAACTAGCAATATATAGACTGAAGAAAAGATGAGAAGAAGAACAACAATGGTTAAACATTTGAATGGCCATTATGAAGAAGGGGAATAGCAATTATACAGTATTGCTGTTGCTCCAAGGTGCAAGACCAATAGGTTGAATTCAGAAGACAGATTACAGGTCAGTATGAAGAATAACTTGCTAACAACCAAGCTGTCTATTATCTGGTGGTGTTAAGCAACCTTTCCTGAAACCATTCACACTGAAAATAGATGACCATATGTACTGGGTGATAAGACTGCCATTACATGATTGTTAAGGGCCCTGCCATTTCTGAGCTCCTCTTGCACTATTTTGAAAAGTTATTTTATGCTATGGTCACTTACATAAATCCATCTCCATCCACCTCCCCTTCCCTTCAAAAATATATATAATACTTGCGTTTTTTAAGAAATCAGTTTTTAAAGAGAAAAGTACCCTTCAAAATATATGTCCTGGAGATTTTTATTCCCCCTTCTGTGTATATTAAGCAGACATATTTTGTGCAGACATCAATATGTTTAAAATCATGCTTTTAAGTATAAAAATGCTTTTATATTACCAACCAGTGTTTCCCTTCACATATATCTTCCCCCCAGGAAGAGACTACCTGGACCATTACATTTCAGAATGAGATAATCACCTTGCGCATATTTAACAGTATCATGCCCCATCTTATTCTCAGTGACTTTAGTTTATTTCAAACCAGCAGTAATAGAAATATCACCTAATATCCAACTTTACTATATATTTTACAATATAGTCAGTTCTTTCCTTAACTTTGAGGACAGTTCACAATTTCGGTCACCTCAGGAATAAAACAAGGAAGGTGCATTTCAACGACCTCTTCTAAAGTCTGTGAATACTTCCACCAAAATTATCAACCTTCAGAATTCTGCATAAAGTTATTAGTGTTGCTTATATAAGTGACCGAACCTGAGCTACCTGCACAGAACGGTGATAACACAGTATAGAGGAGAACATGAACTATAGAACCTCACAGCTTGGAGGGTCTTTGTAAATATCTTAATAGATTCATGTCAGTCACCCTGTTCAAAACCCTTTTCCAAACCTCCCCCCACATTATTTTACAGATATGGAAACAGGCTCAAACAAGACAAGTGATATGTCAAAACAAACCGAGTATCCAAGTCAGGACTAGGCTATCAGAAATCCCATTTTAAGAGGGATTTTTAATATCAAATTCCTCATACTTTTTATCAAGTGCCTCTTCCTATAAATTGCTGAATTGAGAGAGTTGGAGGACCTGGGAAAGGCACTGGGTCTTTGTGAGTTTCAGTTAAGCCACACGACATATAACCTAGTTTTTAAGTAAGTCACTGCTCCTGTGGACATGAGCCTGGAGGGACCCTTACCTTCCCTTACTGTTGCAGCACAATCATCTGCCAAACATTTGCAAAATGGGTATGCATCATCCAGCTGAAGTGTTGGTAAGCACTGTGACCATCAGAGTGGGAAGGACTGTTATAAACCAGATATCATTTTTCACTACTCAACTCTGTTGTGAAGTTTAATAATGGTGACCACACCTTTCTTCTTAAAGCGGTACATTTTCCTCTACATATGAATCACAATTTATGACTATATAGTTCAGTGGTTTGTCGAATAATGTCTATCTCACTACCTAAACCATGAGCCCAGGATGGCAACAACTTTGTCTGTTTTGCTCACCATTATATTCTCCATGCCTAGTAAATGGTATGTATGCAATAAATAAATTAGAAGGTGCCTCTCCTCTCTTAGCACCTTCAAAACATACTCTTCTAATTTTCCTTCCATATCTCTGACTTTTTCTCCTTTGTAGACTTCACATAAGGGTCATCGTTTTCCCCCATATCCTTAAAAAAAAAAAAAAAAAAAGCATTCTTCAAAGTACCACCCCTGAATCTCTTTTACTCTATTTCAAGTATTGAGAGGCAATGACTCTCAAATCACTCTCTCCAACTGACTTCCTTCCAGAGTTCCAATCCCATATTTTCAAATGTGCTCAGTATCTTTCACTGGACTATAACAATATTATTACTTGTGTGGCCCTAGGCAAATCAGTCACTCACTCTGTCAAGATGGGTTTGCTCATCCCTAAAATGAGGGAGTTGCATCTCTTTTACATATAAAGTCCTAATTTTCCCATCTAGCATTCAATATGATTTATAGTCAAGCCCTCCACCTATCTTGCCAAACACGTCTCACGTAAATATTTCTGCATACACTTTACTCCAACACAACTAGCCTCTGAATAGAATACCTTTCCCATCCCCTAATTCTGCATACTCAAAGTTGTCTAATCTTCAAAGCTCATTTCAAATGCCACTTCCAGGAAGGTGTCTTTGATCTTCTTAAAGCCCTTTGCTTCTCTTTTATGGGTGTAGATCTCATCTCCTAATACTATAGTTGTTTGTATACTTCTTCTCTTTCCTACTTGACTGTGTCATCCTGGAGGGCAGAGGCTATTCCTAAATAATCCTGTATCTCCCACATTATCTTTGGTTCATCATAGGCACTTAGTAACCTTATACTGAACAGATTCCATTAAGCCATGTCAGTTATCCTGCTCAAAGCCCTTAATCAGTCCCACTCTTTCTAGAATAAAGACCAACAGCCTTCTAATGGCCCACTCTAGCAATCCCTCAAAATAAAATTGAGATACCAAGTAACTCTCTGAAGTAGTCAAGTTGGATTTCTATCCACTCTAAGAAATTTTTTAAATGGGATGAATCCTGTTTCCCCAATACAGAAGAAAGCCCAAATTACCTTTCCTTTATTGAATGTATGGCCCCACAACTAATGTCTAATGGTTCATTCATTTACTTAAAAAACATCTGTTAAGCACCTACTCTATGTCATACACTAGGCTAAAGGCTAATGGTATAATAAACTGAACTGATACAGCCCCTCACCCACTTGGAATATATAACTGAAAGTATAATTTGTAGAAACGCTAAGGACATTAAGAGTTTCAAGAAAAAACAAACATTTTATCTGTCACAACACATAAACAATGCAACTTTGTGTAAATGTTGAATTCTTCATTAAAGGAGATATTTAACTGTAGAGTAAAAGATCATCTGAGAGGTGATTTAGAAATTAAAGCTGGGTGTAATTTGGGCCTCTTAAATTAGGCGGGCAGGTAGCCTAGACTAGTGCACTCAAAATGTAGCCCGCCAATCAGTGCCTGTCTGTGAACTTTTATTACCAGACTGTAATGACCAAAGTACAGAAGTCGAGGGTAAGCACTTAGAAAATGTTACAGCAATTTGAAAAAATCATTTTATGTCTGTAGAATCTAATAATACAAATGTGGCTTATCTTTCGTATGTCTTTTCTTTCATTTTCTAGTAATTCATGGTTAATTTATTTTATTAAATTAACAGTCTTCTGTGATGGATTAGGAAAAGACAAATAACAACAATAACAACAAAAAACATTTTCCTTCACTAGGGGAGTTTGACCAGCACTCTACTAGAGCTTTGCTACTTGAAATGTGGTCAGTGGAACAGCAGTTTCAGGATCACCTAATATCTTGTTAAAATGCAAAATCCAAGGCCCCTGCTATAGACTCTCTGAATCACAATTTGCATTTTGACAAGATTCCCAGGAGATATTTTTACACATTAAAGTTTGAGAAACACTGGCCTAACGATTTCTGAAGCCTCTTATAACTCTGAAATCTTATAATTTACTTTAGATAAAGAATTTCAGAGTTGAAAGACCCTTAGAGATACAGTCCACTTCAACATCTTATAGATGGAAAAACTGAGGCACATGGAGGGGAAGTCATATGTCCAAGATAATTGGCAAATCATCAGAGCTAGGAATGGAACCCAAATTTGCTAACAGTCAAGTCAGTGTTCCATTCTAGCAACCGCATACTCACCCCTTTCCACCCAGTCCCTCTGTATTGTATCCCCTCAGTGATGTAATTATTCCTGGGGTGTTTTCTGATAAAATAGCTTATTCTTCTACCTTCTGTATACTGTATGAACCTTGAACTACCAGTATTTCAAATGTGCTTTTCTTTATGAAATAGAAAATTTCATAATTTTCTTTATGAAAATTCCTGCCACTCAAATCTTCCCACATGCCTATTGTCTGGATGCCATATAGACATCCTGGGGGCTTTAGAAGGACCAGTACTAATCAATTTCTGGTCTTTAGGAATATGAAAGCGACCTTCCTTGTTCCCAACAGTCCAGTTGACACCAGATATCAAACTCATCCAAGGAAGAGAACATACACTGTCAGGGCTGTTTTAGAAAACTCCGTAGGGTCAATTTGTGACTAACAAACAAGTGGGCTATTAGGCCTATTAAAAATAGTCTAGGCCCCACGTGGTGGCTCACGCCTGTAATCCCAGCACTTTGGGAGGCCGAGGCGGGCAGATCACGAGGTCAGGAGATCGAGACCATGGCGAAACCCCGTCTCTACTAAAAATACAAAAAATTAGCCGCTTGGTGAGCACCTGTAGTCCCATCTACTCGGGAGGCTGAGGCAGGAGAATGGCGTGAACCGGGAGGCGGAGCTTGCACCAGCCGAGATCACGCCACTGCACTCCAGCCTGGGTGACAGAGCAAGACTCCATCTCAAAAAAAAAAAAAAAGAATAGTACAATTTCCAGCATACAGTAAATGATAATCCTTTACTCTGTGGTCTTACTGGATCCAAGAGTTAAGAGGGAGGCATGATTGCTGTCTTCAATTAACTGAAGAACTATTATTAAGAAAAAGCAAATTTGTTCCCGACAGTCCCAAAGAACCCATTAATATAAGTTACTGGGAAACAGATTTTGGCTTATAATGGGGAATACTTTCTGACAATCACAGTTGCACAATGACACAAAGAGCCATGTAATGAGCTCTCTATCACTGCAGGGAGTTCAAATAGAAATCAGTCAACAAATTGGATGCTTAGGATAAATTCAAGAACTGAGTAGAGAAATAAAGCTTAATGACTGACCTTTTGGGTTCCTTCCAGTTCCAAGGTTTTAGTATTCTAAAATTTTCGGCACAGAATAACTCCAAATGCTCAGGAAATAAGAATAAGGTCTGTTTTTAAAAGGCGCAGTTTGGAGCATGTTGGGTGGATGAGGCTATAAAAAGTGAAGTAGGATTTTCAAGGAAAGCAAGCTGACCAATGAAAGTCTTTCGTGCAGCCCCTTCCAGAAATCCAGGTGAAGCCTGGCTCCAGGCTAAGTTCTGTTACTCTACACAAAAGCTAGGCCACTACTTTCCAAAACATCTTGCCAAGCCACACTGTACCTGTTGTATCTACACTTGCCTAACAAAGGTGCATAATTCTCCCCAAGAAGGCAGTAGTGCTTGATGGTTAAGACCATGGACTCTGGAACCAGGTTGCCAGTGTTTTAATTTCCAACTGGGACATTTAATTGCTCTGCAATCTTGGACAAGTTGCTTAACCTCTCTGTGCCTCAGTTTTGTCAGTAAACCAAAGATAATAATAGTGTCTGTTATTCAATGCACTATTCTGCCACAATAATTTAATGAAGTAATACACACTAAACAGTCCAGAATTCAAAATATACCACATACTCAATAATGTTAGCAATTAGTATTAGGGATGCCATAATTACTACCACAGGCACAGCAGTGTCACTCACTTAGAAAGCTCCCATCAAACAATTAGATCCCTTCCCCTACCAGTTCAGAGGGGCTATACTACAAGAGCCTCAATCAGTCTTTGCATAGCTCCAGACAACCAGAACTTGCTGACTCTCAATAAGCCAAACTATTCATACCAGTAATCCTACCTCATCACCCTGCTTTTCATCAATCCAACAGCCACCCTTCCCCCAGTCCTCTTGCTCATGCCACCCGCAGCCACAGTTAGAGGAGCAGCAAACTGGGAGGCCAGTTCCAGACAAACCATCAGGTGTTTCCTCCCTTCCAAGGACACAGCTGGACTTAACATGATGCCTATGAGTGGGATGGGGTGGGGTATCTGAATCTCTGATCTAGGATGTCAACTCACTACCTGGAATTGAGGGTGGGCAAGCAATGGAGCTTCTCTCAGGGAAACAAGGCAAACCTCCCAAGTTTGTGGAGGAAGTCAGGCCCAACCCCACAGTGAGCCCCTTAAAGGAAGGGGGGAGGGCTCAATCTGCTTTAAAGGAAGCAGTTATTTACAACTTTCTACTCACTTGCATGTGGGGGAGGTAATGGGGAGATGGAGAAAGAGGCTGCAAGGTACCCTCCTTCTTTATTTCCAGCAGTGAGAAGCAGCTGCGGAGAAAGAGTTAAAGAAGGGAGAAAGCTCCAGCCATTACTCCATCCCTGGTGCCTAGAGCTGTCTGGGGGGTCATGACAGTGCTGTCTGCTTTGGCTAGGGGCCACTCCGTGGCTTTCTGCAGCAGCTGCTGGGGCCCCCCAAGCAATTTGCAAGGTCAATGCTGACCTGCTTCCAAAGAGGAACAAAACAATTCACTGACAATGAAGCAAATCACGCACATACCACATCGCAACCCCCCTTCCTCAAATCGGGTTTTACCCCAGTGTCTCCCTGCTCAGATGCCGCCTCTGGGCTTCCACCAGCCCCACTGGGGAACCCAGGATAGCATCACAGCTGCAGAGCATGCCTCGCCTCCCGGCCAACCCAAGGAGACTCTCAGTACGGGGGAGAGATGCTATCGCTAAAAGAGACCTGAGCTTGGGGGAGGGGGAAGAAGGAACATCAATGTTTCTTACCGAGCTCTACAGTCTGAGCGGAGAGGAGAGAAGGATGAATGAACTGAAACAAGTTGGAGGTTGAGCCCTGACAGAGCTCGGCTTCTGGCTTCTTCTTCTCTCTCTGGTCTCTCTCCTGGTCCCTCTCTCGGTCTGTCTCTCTGGTTTGCTCGCTAGCTTGCTTGCGCGCGCTCGCTCTCGCTCTCTCTCTCTCTCGCTCTCTCTCGCTCTCTCTCTCTCTCTCTCTCAATCTGCCTCCCTCCCTCTCTGTCAGTTTCTCCCTCCCCTCCTCCCCTCCCCTTCTCCCCTCCCCCTTTGCTGGCTTTAGGTTCACCACTGGTGCTTAGCACGCGGCTGTGCTGGGGCTGTGAATACAGCACTTGCAAGGCTTTAGATGTGGTTGTTTTACGAAATACTAAAGTAGTATTTTATTCCTTAAAGCATCCAACAGAGAAATAGAGGGAAGCCCAGAGAGAAAGGGAGGAGCAGAGGAAGCAAAGGGAAGAGAAAGAGAGCAAAAGGGTAAGAGCGAATAGGAGGATAAAGGAAGTATGGGTTACTGTAGCTGATGTGCGATGCTTACTTGCTGCTCCAAGACTGAAGAGAGCTTCCTCCTTTTTCTCTCTGTCTCCCTTACATCCCTATGGGCGTGCCTTCTAACCCAGGCTCCAAATAAAGGTTTGACAATCCTGTCTGTTCAGATTCCATCTCTGGGGGCAATAATGAGCTAGAAAAATGTACATCAAAGAGGTTGTCATTCATACTCCACTAAGAAGAAAGAGTTCCGCCACATTGATCCCCTATTGACCTAACTTCCACCCCCACCCTCAACCAAGTAGAAGTGCAGCCCCAATTCAAAACTGTCAGCTCTAGCTTCCCTGTAGACAAGACAGACAAGCAGCAGAACCACAATGCTTTCTTTTCAAACATTCCAAAGGGAATATAGATGTATGTGATTGTGTGAGACTATACATAAGTTTGCACAAGGGCTAAGATGGGGAAAAGGAGAATTATTGACTCAAAGTATAAAAGAATTATATTCCCATTGGGTCAAAAGAAAAAAAGCAACCTAGGCAAAGCACAGTAAAACATGTAGCATAGGGTGGAAAAGACCTAGGCTAAAAATAAATAAAGGAACTTGAGTTTGAGTTCTGCCTCTGAAAATTGCTATGTTGCTTTCAACGAGTTCTTCAGTCTGGCCTCAATATCCTCAATGACCAATAAGTGGTAATGGAAATAGATGATCTTAAAAGACCCTTCCAGAACAACAGTCTAGGAATCTAAAGACAGGAAAATTCCAGGTGAAGGAGAAGTTGGCCCTTAGAAAATAAAAAAAAACTAACAAATTTCAAAAGTTCTCCAAAGGTGAATCCCCAAATGGGACTCCAAATCACATTTATTCAACATTCCATCTTTCGTGTTTCAGGGATAATACCAATATAAGCACATGAGTAAAGAGCTGTTCCTATCAAAGAATTCAGCATCTGCTTACATATAATGATTAGTATAAAAGTTGTCTTACTCAACTCCTCATGTTGTGATTTCTAGTCCTGTTAGAAAAATTCAGAGGGCATGTAATTGAAAGTGAGTTATATAGTGTGTTTAAGTATACTAGTGTCAATATACATACAGTGACGGGACATAATAGGCATTTACAATGTTGCCTATAGTGTGCCATTTCTATTTAAACTACTATCCTGTTGGGTTTTTTCCGCCAAATTTCTAATGCACTCTACTCCTGCCAGATTAAGTACATGTGCTACACTCCTATATATCTTCAAAAGCATGTGTCCATACATTGAGTAGAAGACAGATGGGTACTCGTAAGCTTAGAGTCACTGAGCTAAAGGGACCCATAAAGATAACCATGTCATTGTACAGAAAAGAAACTAGACTAAATAGAAAATATAACTCACACAAGGTCATAGTGAGTCAGTGGCAGAGTCAAGGTCAGTACTCAGATTGCTGACTGCAGGTACAGTATTTTTGTCTACAAAATTAACATGTAACTTGCACATAAAACAAGTGTGTATGTGGGCATAAAGCTGCAAATACTTTTTCCTGCATAGATACCCATTTTATGTGTAGGCTTGTTTGCATAAATGTCCATTGGATTTAATAGATTAGTATACTGGCAAAAAGAAATATTATGAACTGGCATAAGGTTGCTGTATTAGTTTTCTAGGGCTGCCATAACAAATTACCATAAATTCAGTAGCTTAAAACAACAGAAATTTATTGTCTCACAGTTCTGAAGGCCAGAAGTCTAAAATCGAGATGCTGGCAGGGCCAAACTACTCCAAAAGTTCTAGAGAATGATTTCTTGTCTCTTCCAACTTCTGGTGGTTTCCGGTATTCCTTGGCTTATCACTGAATCTCTGCCTCGGTCTTCAAATGGTCTTCTCCTCTGATTTCTGTGTGCCCAAATCTCCCTCTTTTTTCTTATAAAGACACCAGTCATTGGATTTAAGGTCCACCCTAAATCCAGAATGATTTCATCTCAAGATCTTTAACTAATTCCTTTTGCAAAGACCATACCATTGAAATAAGGTCACGTCCTGAGGTTCTAGATGAACATGAATTTTGGGGGACACTATTCAATCTACTATAATGATAACTTTTATCTAATAAAGATACCAAACAAACAAATAAACCATCTGGGTGCCATCATTTTTTAAAGAAAAGATATTTTAATACAAATAAGTTGGATTAAGACATTCTCTGAACAACAACAACAACAAAACCCTCTTCTCTGAATTATACAATTATAGTTGTATGAAAACCTTACAGTATTTTCATAATTTCCCCACTTGACTGCAAACCAAAAAAAAAAATCCTTTATTAGGAAAACTTCTGACAATGGTGAAGAAGCTTCTATCAGACCAACCCTGATGCAGATAACAGTAATAAACAGTGGACCAAATATATAATACAACAAATTAAATGCACTGGAAAACAACCCATCAACAGGCAAAAATTGAAAGGGAATTAATACTTGAAAGGAGGGAACAATACTAAGTGGTTTTTTCTTTTCTGGTAATTTTTGCTTAATGGCAGCCCCCAGGCCAAAGCAGTGAATAAACTCTAGAGAAACTAGAATCAATGTTGCAACTGTTAAATGTTTAACAACTGGATCTTGAGGAAAATAAATAAAAAACAAATTCATAGTATTGCCATTTTCCATGGTGTAAATACCTCTACCATGGACGATTCCATGAACATGGAGTTGAATAGAGATATGCACAGTAGGCATTCACAAACCAGCATCAGCCAACTCCCACACACAACTGCTTGCAGTCAAGTGGCTGAAAGAACCAGAGGACAGAATTCAGGATGACCACTGTAGTTGAAAAGCCATGAGAGAAATTCAATAATTTAAAATACTAGGGAGAGGAAGCCCCAAATTCTGTGTATAAACTACCCAGCTGTCTGGTGAAACCATGAAATATTTATGTGGGGACAGATTCCAAAAAGCCTAAATAAAGCCGAAAGAATTAAACAGAGTTTCCAGGTCTGCCAATGAGGGAAATTTGGAGTTTCACTTCAGCCACATTAACTGTCTAGTAAAACAAACAAAATCAATGCTCTAGAGAAAAAGATAAAGGTATCCTACAATATATAATTCACAATATTCAGGGTACACTCAAAAATTACTACTAAAGCAAAGAGATAGGAAAATATTACTCATATCCAAGGAAAAAAAATAATAGAGACCAGCCCTAAGGTAAACCAGATGTTTGAATTAGGAGAAAGAATTTAAATCATGTATCATAATTACACTAAGGGAAATAAAGAAAAACACATGTGTAATAAATTACAAATAGGAAGTCAGAGTACCTGAAGTAAAATTCAGTGAGTGGGCGTAACAGCAGGTTGAAAATGGCAGAAAAAAGTAGTTTCACTGGAAGAAAAATCTAGTGATATTTTCTAATCTGAAGTACAGATTCGAGAGAGAAAAGATTGAAAAAGAGCAGAGTGTTAGAAATACATAGGATAATATCAAAGTTATAAACATAATTGGAGTCCCAGATCGCAAACAATAAGAGAAGAGGAAGAAAAAAACATTTGACACAAAAGCCTAACCACAAGACAATATCCCTGATAATTATTGATGGAAAGATCCTCAACAAAACATTAGCAAACTAAATTCAACAATACACTAAAAAGATCATTCATCATGACCAAGTGGGATTTATCCCTGGGATGCAAGGATGGTTCAACATACACAAATCAATCAAAGGGATACATCATAACAACAGAATGAAGAACAAAATCATATGATCATTTCAATAGATGCTGAGAAAACATTTGATAAAATTCAACATCCCTTCATGATAAAAATCATAAAAAACTCGGGAGGCTGAGTCAGGAGAATGGTGTGAACCCAGGAGGTAGAGCTTGCAGCAAGCTGAGATCATGCCACTGCACTCCAGCCTGGGCGACAGAGCAAGACCCATCTCAAAAAAAAAAAAAAAAAACTGGGTGTAGAAGCAACATACCTCAACAAAATAGAAACCATATATAGCAGACCTACAGCTAATATGACATTGAATGGGGAAAAACTGAAAGCCTTTCCTCTAAGATCTGGAACACAACAAGGATGCTCACATTCACCACTGTTATTCAACATAGTACTGGATGACTTAGCTAGAGCAATCAGGCAAAAGAAAGATATAAAGGGCATCCACATTGAAAAGGAGGAAGTCAAATTATCCTTCCTTGCAGATATGATCTTATATTTGGAAAAACCTAAAGACTCCACAAGCATAGGAAATCAAAGCAAAAATGGACAAATGGGATCACATCAAATTACAAAGTTTTTGCCCAGAAAAGGAAGCAATCAATAATGTGAAGAGACAACTCACAGAATGGGAGAAAATATTTGTAAACTACCCGTCTGACAAGGGATTAATAACTAGAATATATAAGAAGCTAAAACAACTCTATAGAAAAAAATCTAAAAATTTGATTCAAAAATGGGCAAAAAAACCCACTAGATAGACATTTCTTACAATAAAACAAATGGCAAACAGGCATATGAAAAGGTGCTCAACAACACTGGTCATCAGGGAAACGCAAATCAAAACTACAATGAGATACCATCTCACCCCAGTTAAAATGGCCTATATAAAAAGGATAGGCAATAACAAATGCGGACGAGGATGTGGAGAAAAGGGAACCTTTGTACACTGTTGGTAGGAATGTAAATTAGTACAATCACTATGGAAAACAGTTTGGAGGTTCCTCAAAAAACTAAAAATACAGCTACCTCATATGGTATCCAGCAATCTCACTGCCAGGTTTATACCCAAAAGGAAGGATATCAGTATATCAAAGAGATATCTTCACTCCCTGGTACTGCAGCACTATTCACAGTAGCCAAGATTTAGAAGGTACCTAAGTGTTCATCAGCAAATGAATAAACAAAATGTGGTACATATACACAATGGAATACTATTCAGGCATAAAAAAGAATGAGATCCTGTAATTTGCAACAACATGAATTAAACTGGAGGTCATTGTGTTAAGTGAAATAAGCTGGGGGCGGAGCAAGATGGCCGAATAGGAACAGCTCCAGTCTCCAACTCCCAGCGCGAGCGACACAGAAGCCGGTGATTTCTGCATTTTCAACTGAGGTACGGGGTCATCTCTCTAGGGAGTGCCGGACAATCGGTGCGTCAGCTGCTGCAGCCTGACCAGCGTGAGTTGAAGCAGGGCGAGGCATCGCCTCACCTGGAAGTACAAGGGGGAAGGAAATCCGTTTTCCTAGCCAGGGGAACTGAGACACACAACACCTGGAAAATCGGGTAACTCCCATCCCAATACTGTGCTTTAAGGAAACAGGCACACCAGGAGAATATATCCCACACCTGGCCGGGAGGGTCCCACGCCCACGGAGCCTCCCTCACTGCTAACACAGCAGTCTGCGGCGATCGAGCCTCAAGGCAGCAGCGAGGCTGGGGGAGAGGCGCCCACCATTGCCGAGGCTTAAGTAGGTAAACAAAGCAGCTGGGAAGCTCGAACTGGGTGGAGCTCACAGCAGCTCAAGGAAGCCTGCCTGTCTCTGTAGACTCCACCTCTGGGGACAGCCCACAGCTGAGGTCCAATAGGGAAAGCAGCGGGGGCCGGTGCAGAGGCGAACGACTCTGTCTGATAGCTTTGGGGAGAGCCGTGGATCTCCCAACGCGGAGGTTGAGATCCGAGAATGGACAGACTGCCTGCTCAGGTGGGTCCCTGACCCCTGAGTAGCCTAGCTGGGAGACATCCCCCACTAGGGGCAGTCTGATACCCCACACCTCACAGGGTGGAGTCATCCCTGAGAGGAAACTTCCAAAGGAAGAATCAGACAGGTACACTCGCTGTTCAGCAATATTCTATCTTTGGCAAACTCTGCTGCTGATACCCAGGCAAACAGGGTCTGGAGTGGACCTCAAGCAATCTCCAACAGATCAACAGACAGGCCTTCTGACTGTCAGACGGAAAACTATCAAACAGAAAGGACACCTACACCAAAAACCCATCAGTACGTCACCGTCATCAAAGACCAGAGAGAGATAAAACCACAAAGATGGGGAAGAAGCAGGGCAGAAAAGCTGGAAATTCAAAAAATAAGAGTGCATCTCCCCCTGCAAAGGAGCGCAGCCCATCGCCAGCAAGGATCAAAGCTGGTCGAGAATGACTTTGACGAGATGAGAGAAGAAGGCTTCAGCCCATCAAACTTCTCAGAGCTAAAGGAGGAATTACGTACCCAGCGCAAAGAAACTAAAAATCTTGAAAAAAGAGTGGAAGAATTGACAGCTAGACTAATTAATGCAGAGAAGATCATAAACGAAATGACAGAGATGAAAACCATGACATGAGAAATACGTGACAAATGCACAAGCTTCAGTAACCGACTCGATCAACTGGAAGAAGAGTAGCAGCGATTGAGGATCAAATGAATGAAATGAAGCGAGAAGAGAAACCAAAAGAAAAAAAGAAGAAAAAGAAATGAACAAAGCCTGCAAGAAGTATGGGATTCTGTAAAAAGACCAAATCTACGTCTGATTGGGGTGCCTGAAAGTGAGGGGGAAAATGGAACCAAGTTGGAAAACACTCTTCAGGATATCATCAGGAGAACTTCCCCAACCTAGTAGGGCAGGCCAACATTCAAATTCAGGAATACAGAGAACGCCACAAAGATACTCCTCAGAAGAGCAACTCCAAGACACATAATTGCCAGATTCACCAAAGTTGAAATGAAGGAAAAAATCTTAAGGGCAGCCAGAGAGAAAGGTCGGTTACCCACAAAGGGAAGCCCATCAGACTAACAGCAGATCTCTCGGCAGAAATTCTACAAGCCAGAAGAGAGTGGGGGCCAATATTCAACGTTCTTAAAGAAAAGAATTTTAAACCCAGAATTTCATATCCAGCCAAACTAAGTTTCATCAGTGAAGGAGAAATAAAATCCTTTACAGATAAGCAAATGCTTAGAGATTTTGTCACCACCAGGCCTGCCTTACAAGAGACCCTGAAGGAAGCCCTAAACATGGAAAGGAACAACCGGTACCAGCCATTGCAAAAACATGCCAAAATGTAAAGACCATCGAGGCTAGGAGAAACTGCATCAACTAACGAGCAAAATAACCAGTTAATATCATAATGGCAGGATCAAGTTCACACATAACAATATTAACCTTAAATGTAAATGGACTAAATGCTCCAATTAAAAGACACAGACTGGCAAACTGGATCAGAGTCAAGACCCATCAGTCTGCTGTATTCAGGAGACCCATCTCACATGCAGAGATATACATAGGCTCAAAATAAAGGGATGGAGGAAGATCTACCAAGCAAATGGAGAACAAAAAAAAGCAGGGGTTGCAATCCTAGTCTCTGATAAAACAGACTTTAAACCATCAAAGACCAAAAGAGACAAAGAAGGCATTACATAATGGTAAAGGGATCAATTCAACAGGAAGAGCTAACTCTCCTAAATATATATGCACCCAATACAGGAGCACCCAGATTCATAAAGCAAGTCCTTAGAGACCTACAAAGAGACTTAGACTACCATGCAATAATAATGGGAGATTTCAACACTCACTACACTTCAACATTAGACAGATCAACGAGACAGAAAGTTAACAGGATATCCAGGAATTGAACTCATCTCTGCACCAAGCGGACCTAATAGACATCTATAGAACTCTCCACCCCAAATAAACAGAATATACATTCTTCTCAGCACCACATCGCACTTATTCCAAAATTGACCACATAATTGGAAGTAAAGCAATCCTCATCAAATGTACAAGAACAGAAATTATAACAAACTGTCTCTCAGACCACAGTGCAATCAAACTGGAACTCAGGACTAAGAAACTCAATCAAAACCGCTCAACTACATGGAAACTGAACAACCTGCTCCTGAATGACTACTGGGTACATAACGAGATGAAGCAGAAATAAAGATGTTCTTTGAAACCAATGAGAACAAAGATACAACATACCAGAATCTCTGGGACACATTAAAGCAGTGTGTAGAGGGAAATTTATAGCACTAAATGCCCACAAGAGAAAGCAGGAAAGATCTAAAATTGACACTTTAACATCACAATTAAAAGAACTAGAGAGGCAAGAGCAAACACATTCAAAAGCTAGCAGAAGGCAAGAAATAACTAAGATCAGAGCAGAACTGAAGGAGATAGAGTCACAAAAAACCTCAAAAAATCAATGAATCCAGGAGTTGGTTTTTGAAAAGATCTACAAAATTGACAGACCGCTAGCAAGACTAATAAAGAAGAAAAGAGAGAGGAATCAAATAGACGCAATAAAAAATGATAAAGGGGATATCACCACCGACCCCACAGAAATACAAACAACCATCAGAGAATACTACAAACGCCTCTATGCAAATCAACTAGAAAATCTAGAAGAAATGGATAATTTCCTAGACACTTACACTCTCCCAAGACTGAACCAGGAGAAGTTGAATCCCTGAATAGACCAATAACAGGCTCTGAAATTGAGGCAACAATTAATAGCCTACCCACCAAAAAAAGTCCAGGACCAGATGGATTCACAGCTGAATTCTACCAGAGGTACAAGGAGGAGCTGGTACCATTCCTTCTGAAACTATTCCAATCAATAGAAAAAGAGGGAATCCTCCCTAACTCATTTTATGAGGCCAACATCATCCTGATACCAAAGCCTGGCAGAGACACAACAAAAAAAGAGAATTTAGACCAATATCCCTGATGAACATCGATGCAAAAATTCTCAATAAAAATCTGCCAAACCGGATTCAGCAGCACATCAAAAAGCTTATCCACCATGATCAAGTGGGCTTCATCCCTGGGATGCAAGGCTGGTTCAACATTCGCAAATCAATAAACGTAATCCAGCATATAAACAGAACCAAAGACAAGAACCACATGATTATCTCAATAGATGCAGAAAAGGCTTTTGACAAAATTCAACAGCCCTTCATGCTAAAAACGCTCAATAATTGGGTATTGATGGAACGTACCTCAAAATAATAAGAGCTATTTACGACAAACCCACAGCTAAATCATACTGAATGGGCAAAAACTGGAAAAATTCCCTTTGAAAACTGGCACAAGACAGGGATGCCCTCTCTCACCACTCCTTTTCAACATAGTGTTGGAAGTTCTGGCTAGGACAATCAGGCAAGAGAAAGAATCAAGGGTATCCAGTTAGGAAAAGAAGAAGTCAAATTGTCCCTGTTTGCAGATGACATGATTGTATATTTAGAAAACCCCATCGTCTCAGCCCAAAGCTCCTGAAGCTGATAAGCAACTTCAGTAAAGTCTCAGGATACAAAATTAATGTGCAAAAATCACAAGCATTCTTATACACCAGTAACAGACAAGCAGAGAGTCAAATCAGGAATCAACTTCCATTCACAATTGCTTCAAAGAGAATAAAATACCTAGGAATCCAGCTTACAAGAGATGTAAAGGACCTCTTCAAGGAAACTACAAACCACTGCTCAGTGAAATCAAAGAGGACACAAACAAATGGAAGAACATACCATGCTCATGGATAGGAAGAATCAATATCGTGAAAATGGCCATACTGCCCAAGGTTATTTATAGATTCAATGCCATCCCCATCAAGCTACCAATGACTTTCTTCACAGAATTGGAAAAAACTGCTTTAAAGTTCATATGGAACCAAAAAGAGCCCGCATTGCCAAGACAATCCTAGGTCAAAAGGACAAAGCTGGAGGCGTCACGCTACCTGACTTCAAACTATACTACAAGGCTACAGTAACCAAAACAGCATGGTACTGGTACCACAACAGAGAAATAGACCAATGGAACAGAACAGAGTCCTGAGAAATAATACCACACATCTACAGCCATCTGATCTTTGACAAACCTGAGAGAAACAAGAATGGGGAAAGGATTCCCTATTTAATAAATGGTGCTGGGAAAATTGGCTAGCCATAAGTAGAAAGCTGAAACTGGATCCTTTCCTTACCCCTTATACGAAAATTATTCAAGATGGATTAGAGACTTAAATGTTAGACCTAATACCATAAAAACCCTAGAAGAAAATCTAGGTAGTACCATTCAGGACATAGGCATGGGCAAGGACTTCATATCTAAAACACCAAAAGCAACGGCAGCAAAAGCCAAAATCGACAAATGGGATCTCATTAAACTAAAGAGCTTTTGCACAGCAAAAGAAACTACCATCAGAGTGAACAGGCAACCTACAGAATGGGAGAAAATTTTTTGCAACCTACTCATCTGACAAAGGGCTAATATCCAGAATCTACAAAGAACTCAAACAAATATACAAGAAAAAAACAAACAACCCATCAAAAAGTGGGGAAAGGATATGAACAGACATTTCTCAAAAGAAGACATCCATACAGCCAACAGACACATGAAAAAATGCTCATCATCACTCGCCATCAGAGAAATGCAAATCAAAACCACAATGAGATACCATCTCACACCAGTTAGAATGGCAATCATTAAGAAGTCAGGAAACAATAGATGTTGGAGAGGATGTGGAGAAATAGGAACACTTTTACACTGTTGGTGGGATGGTAAACTAGTTCAACCATTATGGAAAACAGTATGGCGATTCCTCAAGGATCTAGAACTAGATGTACCATATGACCCAGCCATCCCACTACTGGGTATATACCCAAAGGATTATAAATTACTCTACTACAAAGACACATGCACACGTATGTTTATTGCGGCACTATTCACAATAGCAAAGACTTGGAATCAACCCAAATGTCCATCTGTGACAGACTGGATTAAGAAAATGTGGCACATATACACCATGGAATACTATGCAGCCATCAAAAAGGATGAGTTTGCATCCTTTGTAGGGACATGGATGCAGCTGGAAACCATCATTCTTAGCAAACTATCACAAGAAGAGAAAACCAAACACCGCATGTTCTCACTCATAGGTGGGAACTGAACAATGAGATCACTTGGACTCGGGAAGGGGAACATCACACACTGGGGCCTATCATGGGGAGGGGGGAGGAGGGAGGGATTGCATTGGGGAGTTATACATGATATAACGTTATGCACATGTACCCTAGAACTTAAAGTATAATAAAAATAAAAAATAAAAAAATAAAAAAAAAAGAAATAAGCCAGGCACAGAAGATAAACTTTGCATATTCTCACTTATTTGTGGGAGCTGAAAATCAAAACAATTGAACCCATGGAGATAGAGAGTAGAAGGATGATTACCGCAGGCTGGGAAGGGTAGTGGGGAGGGATGGTTAATGGGTAGAAAAAAATAGACTGAATGAATAAGGCCTAGTATATAATAGCACAACAGGGAGGCTATAACCAATAATTTAAGTATACATCCAGAAATGACTAAAATAGTATAATCAGATTATTTGTGACACAAAGGATAAATGTTTGAGGGGATGAATACATCATTTTGTATGATATGATTATTATGCATTGCATGCCTGTATCAAAACACCTCACATACCTATGAATATACCTACTATATACCCACAAAAATAAAAATAAAAATTATTTTTGAAAGAATGGCTGTGAAAAACCATCAAATTGAATATATTAAATATGTGCAGGTTTGTGTCTATCAACTATAACTCGATAGAGCTGTTTGAAAAAAAAAACAAACATAACACAACGCATACATTTACAGATTCAACAAACTCAATAAATTCCAAGCAGGATACCACACTCAGGCATATCGCAGTCAAACTACTGAAAAACAATTTAAATAGAAAACCTTGAAACCATTAGGGAGAAAAAAATGCCTACTGAGGAACAGAATAAAATTGACCTATGATCTTTCTTTTTTCTTTTCTTTTCTCTTTTTTTTTTTTTTTTTTTCTGAGACAGTCTCGCTCTGTGGCCCAGGCTGGAGTGCAGTGGCGTGATCTTGACTGGACTCACTGCAAGCTCCGCCTCCCGGGTTCACGCCATTCTCCTGCCTCAGCCTCCCGAGTAGCTGGGACTACAGGCGCCCGCTATCACACCCCGCTAATTTTTTGTATGTTTTTTAGTAGAGACAGGGTTTCACCGTGTTAGCCAGGATGGTCTCCATCTCCTGACTTCGTGATCCGCCCGTCTCGGCCTCCCAAAGTACTGGGATTACAGGTGTGAGCCACCGCGCCAGGCCAACCTGTGACCTTTCATAAGAAAAAAAGACAGCTTTAAAGTGCTGAATTTTTTAAAAACTCTATCAATATAGAATTTTACGTTTATCAAAAATATCCCTTATTAATAAAGGCAAATACTGACATTTTCATTTAAATGAACATTAGGACAATTTGTTATCAGCATGTTCATACTATAAGAAATACTAAAGGAATTCTTGAGTCTGAAGAAAAGTGATACCGGATGAAAAGCTGGATCTTTAGGAAGGAATAAATAGCATCAGGAATGGTAATTGTGGATAAACATAAAATAATATTTTGCTCTTAATTTATTTGATATACGTATGAGAATATAAAGGAAAAATCATAACATTATAATGTGCAGTATATAGTATACATAGACATAATGTGCATGAAAACTATAATATGAAAGAGGGCACAGCGACAAACCAAACTAGACATTAACAAGGTCCTTAAACTTTATGTGAGGCAATACAATATTAAATTTTAGTAGACTTTGAAAAGATAAAGATGCATGGAGGAGTGGAGTGGAGATTCATGGAGGAGCAAGATAATGGAATAATAAGCCCCAGCCCCAACCCTCATCTCCTTACAGAAACACCTATTTAACAAAACTATATCAATCAAAATACCTTCAAGAGATGTTCAGAATCCAGTTAAGATTTTGAATACCCGAAATGAGTACAAAACACTAGAATGGTCCAACTGAAACAGTAAAAAAGAGCAATTTCACTTTACCCAGGTCATCCCTTCCCCAAACCAGCAAAACGTGGCACCAAGTGAGATCATCTTGGCCCATGATTTTTCTATCAGGAGAAAGGGAGAGTGGAGCATGCATCTAATATTTCAGGTGTTTCATTTCACTGCCTTAGGAACTAGTGTCTTGTGGTGGTTGCCAGAGGCTAGGAGCAGGAAGGAATGGGGACTTGCTGTTTACGGTGTATAGAGTTTCCATTTTACAAGATGAAAAGAATGATGGAGATAGATGGTGGTGATGGTTGCACATTATAAATGCATGTAATACCACTGAACTGTACACTTAAAAATGGTTAAGATGGTAAGTTATATAATATGTCTATTTTATCACAATAAAAGGTTTGGAAAAACATTGAAGGAGAGATAACAAGCAAAAGCTGAGGGACTCCATAAGCATTAGACCTGTCTTATAAGAAATGCTAAAGGGAGTTTCTCAAGTTGCAATGAAAAGATGCTAAGCAGCAACACGAAAGCATATAGAAGTCTAAAACTCACTGGCAAGCCTAAATATTTAGAAAGATACAGAATATTGCAATATTGTAATGACTGGGTTTAAATCACTTTTGGTATAAAAGTTAAAAAATAAAAGTATTTTTAATTAGTTTATTTTATTTTAAAAATAAAAATAATAACTACAAAAAGAAGTTAATGGATACACAATACAAAAGATGTAAGTGATATCAATGACATAAAGAGGGGAAGGGAGAATTAAAAGTGTAGAGTTGGCCGGGCGCGGTGGCTCAAGCCTGTAATCCTAGCACTTTGGGAGGCCGAGACGGGCGGAGCACGAGGTCAGGAGATCGAGACCATCCTGCTAATACGGTGAAACCCCGTCTCTACTAAAAGATACAAAAAACTAGCCGGGCGAGGTGGCGGGCGCCTGTAGTCCCAGCTACTCGGGAGGCTGAGGCAGGAGAATGGCGTAAACCCGGGAGGTGGAGCTTGCAGTGAGCTGAGATCTGGCCACTGCACTCCAGCCTGGTCGACAGAGCGAGACTCCGTCTCAAAAAAAAAAAAAAAAAAAAAGTGTAGAGTTTTGTATGCAATTGCAGTTAAGTTGTTAGCAGCATAAAATAAACCATTATAACCAGAGGATATTTTATGTGACCTCATGATAACCTCAAATGAAAAATATCTATTGAAAACACACAAAAGAGAAGAGAATCTAAGGATATCACTATTTTAAAAAATCAATAAAAAAAACCAACAAGAAGAATAAACAAAAGGAACAAAAATCCCACAAGATAGAAAACAATAATAAAATGGCAATAGTAAGTTCTTACCTATTATATTAGTCCATTTTCATGCTGCTGATAAAGACATACCAGAAGAGTGGGAAGAAAAAGGAGTTTAATTGGACTTACAGTTCCACATGGTTGGGGAAGCCTCGCAGTCATGGGGGCAAGTCTTTCCCATGCTATTCTTGTAATAGTGAATAAGGCTCATGAGATCTGATGCAGCAAAAGCAGTACTAATAGAAAAGTGAATAGCAATAAATGCTTGCATTTAAATAGAAAAAAAATCACAAATAAACAACCTAACTTTAGAAATAATAAAGATTAGGGCAAAATTAAATGAAGAAAATAGAAAAACAAAATTTAAAAAATCTGTAAAACTAAGAGTTGCATCTTTTTGAAAAGATAGATGAAATTGATAAAACATTAACAGGAATAACTAAGAAACAAAGAGAAAATAAAGGAGGAGACATTACAAATAATACCACAGAAATACAAAGGCTCAGAAGAGACTACTATGAACAATTATAGATCAATAAATAGAATAACCTAGGAGAAATGACTAATTTCCTAGAACCATAACATGTACTAAACTGAATCATAAAGAAATAGAAAACATGAACAGAAAATTAACAAGAGGATTGAATTAGTTATCAAAAACAACCCAACGCAGCAAAGCCCAGGACCTGATGGCTTCAATGATGAAGTCTACCAAATATAAACACACACAACACACATATACATATATACACACAGTATATGTATACATATATACATATACGTGTGTGTATATGTGTGTGTGTGTGTATATATACTTTTTTTTCTTTATTGAGACAGAGTGTCACTCTGTCACCCAGGCTGGAGTGCAGTGGTGCAATCTCGGCTCACTGCAACCTCTTCCTCCTGAGGATCAAACAATTCTCCTTCCTCAGTCTCCCAAGTAGCTGGCACTACAGACACAGAGGAGATACTTCCAAACTGCTTTTACAAGGCCAGCCAGTATTGCCCTGATACCAAAGCCATAAAAGAACACTACAAGGAAAGAAAATGACCAGGTGCAGTGGCTCACGCCTGTAATCCCAGCACTTCCGGAGGCCGAGGCAGGTGGATAACCTGAGGTCAGGAGTTCAAGACCATCCTGACCAATATGGTGAAACCCCGTCTCTACTAAAAATACATAAATCAGACAGGCATGGTGGTGTGTGACTGTAGTCCCAGCTGCTCAGGAGGCTGAGACAGGAGACTTGCTTGAACCCTGGAGGTGGAGGTTGCAGCGAGCTGAGATTACGCCACTGCACTCCAGCCTGGGTGACAGAATGAGAATCCATGTCAAAAAAAAAAAAAATATATATATATATATATACACACACACACACACACACACAAATTTGCTTAATTACTTGTACATTCTGGATATTAGACTGTTGTCAGATGAATAGATTGCAAAAATTTCCTCCCATTCTTTAGGTTGTCTGTTTACTCTTATGATAGTTTCTTTTGCTATGCAGAAGCTCTTTAGTTTAATTAAATCCCATTTGTCAATTTTTGCTTTGTTTCAATTGCTTTGGGCGATTTCATCATAAAATCTTTGCCCATTAAAAAGTGGGCAAAGGCCGGGCGCGGTGGCTCAAGCTGTGATCCCAGCACTTTGGGAGGCGAGACGGGCGGATCACAAAGTCAGGAGATCGAGACCATCCTGGCTAGCACGGTGAAACCCCGTCTCTACTAAAAAATACAAAAAAACTAGCCGGGCGAGGTGGCGGGCGCCTGTAGTCCAGCTACTCGGAGGCTGAGGCAGGAGAATGGCGTGAACCCGGGAGCGGAGCTTGCAGTGAGCTGAGATCTGGCCAGTGCACTCCAGCTTGGGTGACAGAGCGAGACTCCGTCTCAAAAAAAAAAAAAAAAAAAAAAGTGAGCAAAGTACATGAACAGACACTTCGCAAAGAAAGACATACAGGCGGCCAAGAAACATATGAAATAAAGCTCAACATCATTGATCATTAGAGAAATTCAAATCAAAACTACAATGTGATACTATCTTACGCCAGTCAGAATGATGATTGTTAAAAAGTCAAGAAACAACAGGTGCTGGTGAGATTACGGAGAAATAGGAACACGTTTACACTGTTAGTGGGAATGTAAATTAGTCCAACCATTGTGGGAGACAGTGTGATGATTCCTCAAAGATCTGGAAGCAGAAATGCCATTTGACCCAGCAATCCCATTACTGGGTATATACCCAAAGGAATATAAATCGTTCTATTATAAACATACATGCACGTGTATGTTCATTGCAGTACTATTCACAATAGCAAAGACATGGAATCACCCCAAATGCCCATCAATGATAGACTGGATAAAGAAAATGTGGTACATATACACCATGGAGTACTATGCAGCCATAAAAAGGTATGAGATCATGTCCTTTGCAGAGACATGGATTATGCTGGAAGCCATCATCCTCAGCAAACTAACACAGAAACAGAAAACCAAACACTGAATGTTCTCACTTATAAGTGGGATTTGAACAATGAGAACACATGGACACAGGAAGAGGAACAACACACACTGGGGCCTATTGGGGGAGGGTGGAGGTGGGGAGAGCATTAGGGAAAAGATCTCATGCATGCTGGGCTTAATACCTAGGTGATGGGTTGATAGGTGCAGCAAACCACCATGGCATATGTTTACCTATGTAACAAACTAACACATCCTGCGCATATACCCCAGAATTTAAAAAAAAATTAAAAAGGATCACACAGCATGACCAAGTATTATTTATTTTTGAGATAAAAAGCTGGTTCAACATATGGAAATTACTAAATGTGATACACCATATTCACAGAATAAAAGATAAAAATCACATGATTTTTCCAACAGATGCAAAAAGTTTGACAAAATTCAACACAGCTTTTTGTTATTATTATACTTTAAATTCCGGGATACATGTGCAGAACGTTCAGATTTGTTACATAGGTATACACGTGCCATGGTGGTTTGCTGCACCAATCAACCCATCATCTACATTAGGAATTTCTCCTAATGCTATCCCTCCCCTAGCCCCCCACCCCCTGACAGGCCCGGGTGTGTGATGTTCCCCTCCCTGTGTCTGTGTGTTCTCATTGTTAAACTCCTATTTATGAGTGAGAACATGTGGTGACTGGTTTTCTGTTCCTGTGTTAGTTTGCTGAGAATGATGGTTTCTCTCAACTAATTAGGTATACAGGGAATACATGTCAAAATAAATAAAGTCATATATGATAAGCCCACAGCTAACATCATACTCAATGGTGACAAACAGAAAGCTTTTCCTTTAAGATAAGCAATAACACAAAGTTTACCCTTCTTCACACTTCCACACGTCATAGGACTAGAAACCCTAGCCAGGAAAATTAGACAAGAAAAAAAAATAAAATACATCCAATCAGAAAGTAAGAAGTAAAATTATCTCTGTTTGCAGATGACATATAGAAAACCTAAGGCCAAAAAAAAAAAAAAAAAAAAATGTTGGGAATAATACATGATTCAGTAAAGTTGCAGGATACAAAATCAATATACAAAAATTACTTGCTTCTATACATTAACAAATTATCCTAAAACAAAATATAAAACAATCACATTTACAATAGCATCTAAAACTTCAATACTTGAGAAAAAACATAACTAGGGAAGAGAAAGATTTATGATGAAAAGTATAAGACATTGATAAAAAATAAAGATGACACATGTAAATGTAAAGACATGTTGAGTTCATCATTTGGAATAATTCATATTGATCATATGTTCATACTACCAAAGCAATCTACAGATTCAATACTATCCCCATGAAAATTTCATTTTTTCAGAATAGGAAAAACACTTCAAATTTACATGACACCATAAAGACCCCAAGTAGACAAAATAATCATGAGCAAGAAGAACAAAACAAAAGTCATCACACTTCATAATTTCAAGCTGTATTACAAAACTGCAGTAATTAAAACAGATGTTATTAGCATAAATGCAGGCATATAGACCAATGGAACAAAATAGAGCACCTAACCTAAACTCACACATATATGGTCAAGTGATCTTCTACAATAGTGGCAAAAATACACAATGGGGAAAAATAGTCCCCTTAACAACTGGCACTGGAAAAAGTGGATATCCACATGCAACAAAATAAAATTGGACTCTTATACCACACACAAAAATTAACTCAAATTGGATTAAAGTTTTAATCATAATACCTGAAATGGCAAAACTCCTAAAAGAAAACATGGAGGAATACTTTTGACTTTGTTCTTGACAATGTTTTCTTGGATATGCCACCAAAAGTATAGGTAACTAAAGCAAAATACATAGGGGGACTACATAAAACTAAAAAGTTTCTTCATAGAAAGGAAAACAATCAACAAAGTAAAGAGACAACTTACAGAATGAAAATAGGAAATACATTTGCAAACCATACATTGGATAAAGGGTTAATATCCGAAATATATAGGGAATTCAAACAACTGAGTAGCAAGAAAATGACCCAATTTAAAAATGGGCAAGAAACCTGAATAGACATTTCTCAAAAGAAGACATACAAATATATAACAGGTGTATTTTAAAATGGTGATTCCTCAAGGATCTAGAACCAGAAATACCATTTGACCCAGCAACCCCATTACTGGGTATATACCCAAAGGATTATAATCATTCTACTATAAAGACATATGCACACGTATGTTTATTGCAGCACTGTCACAATAGCAAAGACTTGGTACAACCCAAATGCCATCAATGATAGACTGGATAAAGAAATGTGGCACATATACACCATGGAATACTATGTGGCCATTAAAAGGGATGAGTTCATGTCCTTTGCAGGGACATGGATGAAGCGGGAAACCATCATTCTCAGCAAACCACACAGGAACAGAAACCAAACACTGCATTCTCTCACTCATAAGTGGGAGTTGAACCATGAGAACACACGACACAGGGAGGGGAACATCATGCGCCAGGGCCTGTTGGTAAGTCGGCGGGCTAGGGAGAGATACCATTAGGAGAAATACCTAATGTAGATGACGGGTTGATGGGTGCAGCAAACCACAATGGCACATACATACCTATGTGACAAACCTGCACATTCTGCACTGTATTCCAGAATTTAAATGTATAATAAATAAATAAAATAAAAATGGCAACACCCTCTATCATCAGAGAAATGCCAATCAAAACCACAATGAGATATCACATCAAATCTGTTAGGAGGCTATTATCAAAACAAAAAAAGATAAAAAGTGTTGGTGCCCTTGAGCATTTTGGTGGAAAATGTAAATTGATACAGTTTTTGTGGAATACGCTATGGAAATTCCTCAAAAATTAGAAATAAAACTACCAATGACGAGTAATCCCATCTCTGGTTACCATAAGAAGGAGAGAGTAGAATGATGTTTGCCAGGACCTGGGGGGGAAGGGGAAATTGGTAGTTGTTGTTCACTGGGTATGAATTTCAGTTCTGCAAGATAAACAAGTTCAAGAGATCTACTGTACAACATAGTGCCTATAGTTAACAATACTGTATTGTGCACTTAAAAATTTTG
Source organism: Trachypithecus francoisi (assembly GCF_009764315.1). Taxonomy (NCBI): domain Eukaryota; kingdom Metazoa; phylum Chordata; class Mammalia; order Primates; family Cercopithecidae; genus Trachypithecus; species Trachypithecus francoisi. The sequence goes on from NW_022681471.1 coordinate 29,113,291, forward strand.
TTTAGTGGGTAGATCTCATGTTAAATGTTCTTACCTACCTCTCACCCACCAAAAAGAAGGAAGTAAATTTAAGGATACCTGATAGAATCACTGGAGCAGTCACTAAAAATAATGCAAAGTGAGATGGCTGGAAGCAATAGATAAATTAAAATGCAATTCTAAAACAATATCTAATTAACCCAAGTTAACACAGGAAAAGAGTAAAAGGAAACAAGAAATTGATTATCCAAATAGAAAATGAATATTAAATGATAGATCTGAGTAAATGATCCAACCATATCAATAATTATATAAATGTAAATCTGTCAAATACTCAACTAAAGGATATAATTATCAATATGGAATAAAAAATGCAAAACCAAATATATGCTATCTATTTGCACTTTATATTTCAAGACAGTAGGTTGGAAGCAAAAGGGTTGAAAAAATACTATCCAGCAATAAGCATAAAAACGCTGAGGAAGCGTAAAGTCAGCAAGATGGTAGAATACCCTTCAGCACGTATCCCCTCTCAGAACATCACAATTGAATAACAATACATACATGAAAATATCTTATAAATCCTAGGAATCCAAATGATAGATTTGTTTTTTTTTGTTGTTGTTGTTGTTGAGACGGAGTCTCTCTCTGTCGCCCAGCTGGAGTGCAGTGGCCGGATCTCAGCTCACGGCAAGCTCCACCTCCCGGGTTTACGCCATTCTCCTGCCTCAGCCTCCCGAGTAGCTGGGACTACAGGCGCCCGCCATCTCGCCGGCTCTAGTTTTTTTGTATTTTAGTAGAGACGGGGTTTCACCGTGTTAGCCAGGATGGTCTCGCTCTCCTGACCTCGTGATCCGCCCGTCTCGGCCTCCCAAAGTTGCTGGGATTACAGGCTTGAGCCACCGCGCCCAGCCCCAAATGATAGATACAGAACCTGGGTGAGCACAGAAATAGAAAAGATGCATAGATGAGGGTAGAAGAAGAG